>NW_021938895.1:16990571-17150532 GCF_001715985.3 Manacus vitellinus | reverse complement strand
CCCGAACTCCTGCCCCGCACCCGCCGTGCCACGGAGGGTCCTGCTGCCGCCTGGTCCTGCCTGGGGCGCGGGGGAGAAGTAGCAAATAAAAATTGTTTTTTAATCACAAAGTATTTTAAGATATTACCTTTTTTCTCAGTATGCACATGCGTGTGTGCTTACTTGCTGTTAGTGACCATTTAACTTGACTTATTTAAAGTGAATCAGCTCAGTTCTGAAATAACTGTGGTACTGTGTTTGCAAAGAATAAAATAAAAGCCTTCTGCTTATCCAAGCAAAACTTCAGTCCATTCGGTTTATGTTTTAGAAGACATGGCTTTGCTCAGGAAGAATGCAATAATAAAAATAGAGATGTTCTGTAAGTGATATCTCTTTCTTAAGGGGGATTGAGTAGAGCTGGATACTCATCCTGTGGCTGGCTTTTGCGTTTTCAGAAACTGGAATCCTTCATGCGAGGATAACAACTTGAGAGTGAGACAGATCAGCTGGAGTTAGTGATTGAGCAATTTGCTGACTGTAACTAGTGATACTTTGAAGGAAATATAAATACAAAGTAGTGTTCTCTGTGTTTTAGATGCAGCTTTCTTGTGATAAATGGAGGAGTAACTGTTTTGCTTCGAGACTTTGGGGATGTGAATTACAAATTGATGTCTTCTGGAAGAAAGTTAGTGGATTGGGAAGAGTGAGTTCATGCACTTGTAAATGAATGCATGGCTCTAGAGCTGAAAACGAGGGATCCAAATTCTAAAGCACTCAAATTGTGTAAAAGCAAAGGTAAAATAAAGAACCACTTGTTTTGGTAGCGTGGCAGAGAAAGATTAAATGATCGTGCTGAGTGACTGTCTTTACTGTGTAAAGTTAGAAATCATGCATGTTTTGTTCAGCAACTCTAAGGAGCGATGACTTAAGATTGGGAAGAAAATACAGTGAGAAATACAAGGGTGCCACATGCTCACCCAGGAGGAAATAACGCAGTTGGGAGAGTTTACAGCATGATCTGATCAGCCTCTGCAGCTGATAGCATATATGAAAACTATTGGATTTCTATTGTGTGAAACTGTATACATTTTTTTAAAAAACCAAAAAAGAAGGTTTAGATGCTTCTCTTTAAGGTTGATTTTGCTCCTGTCTGTAAAAGTAGGTTGAAGATGCTGAAGACAGACTTCTGTCTGCATTACAAGTGAACGATGAAGCTTTTTATTTTGTACTGGGTCATAATACAGAATAAATGGGATGGTCAGCAGCTTGTAGGTGGTGGGTCTGATTGTCAGTGAGAAGAAAATAGCAGAAAGCCATAGTGCAGGCACTTCATTCTACCAGAAAGAGTGGGGCAGGTCTAACTGAGAAAGTGCATTTTTTTGAGTTTTGGGGTGCTTTTTGTTTTTTAGTTGGTTATGTACCAATAATTCATAACAGGGCTAAAGGCACAACTGTTATCATCATATGTATTACCAACAAGATGACTGTTCTGTCCAGAACAGCTGAGTGCATAATTTGTAGCTGTTAAACATCATTAGTTGCATCTTTAAAGCAGTAGTTGTGATTCTTGAAAGTTTGTGCCACCCCAAAGTAACACTGTCATGGAGAGTTGTGTATAGACTGAAGAGCAGAGTTAATATATTGATGTAGGTGAGGTGTACATTGTCGACTATAACTGCAAGTAAGAAGTGATACAAAAGTTAGTGTGATGATCTAGGGGTATTACAGGACACTTCCTATTTGAGAGATTAAACTGGAAAGCAAACCTGGCTGATTAATAGTTGTCAGTAACAAATGGTTTTAAATAGAACATTACTTCGAGGACTGCTATTCCACCTCTTTGTGATGAATCAGATGGCTTGGGGCAGGATTGTTATGGGGGTTAAAATGAGATTACAGTTCCTTAGTTTGGGGGGTTTGTTGGCCAAATCAGATATTAAACAGCTTAATTCTTGCAGAAAAACACAACATTATTTTCATTTTTGTAATTGTTTCAAAGCAACGTATCTCTCAATAGAGATATGGAAGGGTTTGAAATACTTTTTTATTTTTGTTTTTTAAACTCAACATAATTTTTTAGAAAATAGTTTGAGGTTTTACTGGAAAAAAAGATCAGCACCTTTTTTTTAAGGTCAATGTCTTTATTCGCATATGCTTATCAGTAAGGGAAATATTAATTAGAAATGGAGTTTAATGGATGACACTATTTTTTTTCTTCTGGGAGAGGCTACTCTAAACCATTGGGGGTGTTGGTTTCAGTGACCAAAGATTTATTACAGCTTACCAAGATATAAATTTTATTTGTATTTTAGTTGAATAAATCACAACTATCTGTTTTTTGTGATTAAATGTAGGAGTTGCACTGGAGTAAAAGTACTTGACTGTGCCATTAAAACCTGTTATGGAGGGAGGAAAAGAAAATGTTTAGCCCTTTTTGTTGCTGACTTCAATGTTGTGCCAGGATGAGAAGGGCCAACATGATAATGAAAGAAGCAGAGATTATACATCCACTGGCTTTCTGTTTTGAAAGTCTGTGAGAGGAGCTCATGCTCACAGAGCACATGTGCAGAGCTACACATAATGTGGTCCTGAGGGTTCTGTATTTTGTGTGCATGGTTGTTTGGGTTTTTTAGGGGATGGAGAGTGTTAGTTTAAGGTCGCTTTCTTTTTAGAAATTTTACTTTGTAACAATTCTTACCTACTTTGCAGTGAGATAGAGTAGTCTACAAGTGATAGATGGGACTGTTTAAACATGCTAGGGTATATTTAAGAACAGGTGTATGTTGAGTGAGAAAATTCACTTTTATATCACTTGGTTAAGATAAAGACAGTTTAATAGGTAAAACAAAATCTGCACAAGCAAAGCAGAAGAAGGAAATAATTCACTACTTCCCATGGGCAGGCAGGTGTTCAGTTATCCCCGGGAAAGCAGGGCTCCATCCCATGCAACAGTGACTTGGAAAGACAAGCATCATCACACTGAATATCTCCTCCCTCTTCCCCCCAGCTTTATATGCCGAGTATGACAACGTATGGTATGGAATATTCCTTTGGTCAGTCGGGGTCGCTGTCCCAGACGTGTCCCCTCCCAATTTCTTGTGCACTCCCAGCCTCTGGTGGGTGGGGTGAGGAGCAGAAAGGGCCTTTGGCACTGCTCGGCAATAATGAAAACATCCCTGTATTATCAACCTTTTTTTCAGCACAAATCCAAAACACAGCGCCATACCAGCTATTGTGAAGAAAATTAACTCTATCCCAGCCAAAACCAGCACAGATTCTTATGGCAATATGTGGTTTCTTATGTTTTCAGTTGTGTTTAGTTCAAAAGGTTGAAAACTGTTCTCAAGAAGTTTGGATTTCTGTGGGTTGCCTAATGTCTTAAATTAAAACTCCACAGATGAAAGAAAATAAAAATTCAGTTGCACTGAAACTTCCAGAACTTTGTCTTGATGGGATGTTTGGTATAATACTGATTTTTGTTATATGTATATGTGGGGACACTTGCAGAAGTTGCTGGATATTATGTTGAAATCAAACACTGAAATCACAGCAAACGGTAATATATATTTACTCCTTGAAGAAGGCTTTGTAGAAATTCAGTTGTATTTATATTTTGTATAATATAAGCATATGAAGATTCCTTTTAAATAACACTTCATAATGCACAATCATGTTGGACTTTTGTCTATGCTCAGTGATACAGCACCTGCCAGTTTCATGGTTTGTTTTTTAAATCCTGGTATACTGAACTTCATTTTATCTTCCTTCCTCTCCTCATATGAAACTGTCTCTTTAAAATTCGCGGTTTTTTTCTCTTCGGTAATCTGAACTCTGAATGAGTTGGGTTTTTTGTGTTTGGCCCAGGAGACGGTGGGCTTTCCTGGCTGCCAGGGCACACGGCTGACACAGTCTCGTGCAACTATGGTTTACAGATGACCCAGCTCTGAGTAGCCAGAGTTATTATTACTACTAACAATAAAAATCACCAAAGTTGAGATTTAGTAAAGGTGTGTGAGATATCTTTGGCTCTTTTGAGTGAGGTCTCTTTGATTGTGAGAGGTAAAAACAAGATAATGGTGCAGTATGAGAAATATATTTTTAGGTTGTGTGGAAGATGATAGGCTCCACAAATTGAAATAACAGTGAAGATGCTGTGGTTTTGCAGGACTCCCAGGACTGCAGTAGCAGTACGCATTTTACACGGTTTCACTACAAGGCAGATGGGGTTATGAACAGCCAGAACAAAACCCTGATGTTCTCATTGTGCTTATGTAGCTTCTTATCATCTGTGTCATGTCAAGTTTATTAGATGTCTAGATTGCTTGTGGCTGCAATTAAGGTGGCCTACTGAGAGATCTCTAAAACCTTTGTTGAGACAGGATGGCACAATCTATTAGTCAGGTTCTTATTGAACTACGCAGTCATGTAGAATTTGCTGACAGATGTAGCACCAGTCTTACTGATTTGAAACTGCAGTTTGATACAGAGATCGTGCTTGGTGAACCTGAATCAGTTTCTTCTAAGCTAAGAAGAGAAAATAAATGTCTGCTTTATGTAGTGAATAACTTACTGGTTTGTATCTGCAATTGCTATGAAATGGGTTGGTCTGGATGCACACTGGTCAATCTTGGAGTGGTAAATCACTCTCCCATTGTGATAACTGCTTAATTTAGGTGAATATGTAAATGTGGGGTATGTAATCACTATATTCTTTTATTTTCCTACCTTTGAATCCTGCTGATGTGTGCTATATACTTAAATTTAGCTGTTCAAAAGTTGCCTCAAAGATAGGAGAATTATATATTGCTGACTTTTGAATAACCAAGTGGTCATTCAAACCATGTTTTATAAAAATTAGTGCTAAATAAAAAGATAAATAGAACCACATTTTGTCAACTACTACCTTAGAGCACAAAAGTGGAGTTTTTTTCCTCTGTGGTTCTTGAACCTGTAATAAATAATAAGACAGGAGTAAAAATTTGGCAATTAGCATCTGATTTTAATGTCTGATGGGTTGTTGAACACTACTAGATGCTGTTTCAGTGAGAATAATCTCAGTGTCTTGAGACAAACCTTGATATTGTGAAGTTAGTATTACACACTAGATTTAAAATGGTAGTATCTAAGCTTCTTGTGCAGGTCCCCATGATGTTTTGGTTAACAACCATACAAGATGTAGACAGCTGACACCTAGTAGTTCAGGCACTGAATTCATATGACCTTAGATGCAACTAAATCCTTCTGTCACTCCTCAACATCAGCTGACCCAGGTGATAATAGCCTGTGGGAGAAATGGGATGAACAATCTTTGTTCAAAAAAAGTGATCTCTTGAAGGCAGATAGTTGAAAGTAAGGTGTATGAGGCTGAGAGGCTGCCTTCCAGATCACGAGACTTCAGAATCAAGGTTTCTAACCTGCAGGGAGATCTTCGCAGGAAACGTAATATAGATGAGACAATGTAATATAGGATTCTGTAATATACTGAGAAAAAGGTGCAAGGCTGAAAAAACTCAGGATTTTCAAATGTGAGTAGCAAACATGCTGTGAGTGTTCTATGCCAAAGGTGATTAAGCACTGGAAAAAAAACCCTGCTATGAACTACTGAGTTCCTCCATTTATTGAAGGACCTCTAGAGTCTTTTGAAGTATATTAACAGTATTGAGACAGAACTTGTTGAGTCTGAGTAGGTAGGTGTGTAAAACTGCTCCTTCCAGTCATTCAGACAAGAGAGCATAGAGCTTTTTCTGGCCTTAAGTTGCAAGTGAATTCTACTCTGAAATTTGAAGCTGAAAAATTACTTGTTGTCTTCCTCAAGAAAGGATGCCATAGAATAACAGTGCTATTTGGAAATAAGGACTATAAATTCATAGATAGAGTCAGTTAAGTCTGAAGTATGAAGACTAAAGGTGTTGTAAATGATCTGCAGAATGGCATCCTCTTTGACCAAACACAAGATCTTGTAAGATGTTAGCTTCTGTGTTTGTCTTCAAGAGCCTTTTTCAAGAGACAGTTAGCTTCAGCCTGACTTTTCTGCTGCATATCTTGCAGTCCTTGCTTTTATTGTTTTTATGTCCTTTAGCTACTGTTATAAGAGCCTGTTATCATAGCTTCACCTGCAGGATAAGGACTGCTTGCAGACTGGGAACCCAAAGCAAAATACTGTCAAATTGGAGACTTTTCATTCCTCTGTACACATAAACTGTACTTTCACCACAGCTAGAATTCTGTATATTTCACTATTTTTTCCCCCTCATTTGAAAAAATCAATTTTGTTATTCTCATAACAGTGCTACAGTGCTTTGCTTTGGTTTGCACTCACTATCCGTGGTGAAATGGAATTACGTCACTCTTGGCAAAACTGACCTTCCTCGTTGCAGGAATGTTACATTTTCTGTTTCTTCCTCCCAACCTGAAAAAGAGCATCCCTTCTTAGGTGCTAGATGCACCCTTACAATGATCTGAACTGTTGGGCTGTGCACGATGTAATTGCATGTCACTGCATCATTCTTTTCTACATATCCCTGTGTAGCTTGAATGGTTTTGGAAATGGGAAAGTCATATAAAAATGAGGGGGAGTGGGAAAACAATACCCTGTTAAGATGCCATGGAATGTTTTGTTGTAGTTAATTACTCTCTTTCTTCTTTGGCTTTAATCTGTTGGTAGTTGCTGAACTGGTATCCCAAATCTGGGAATCCCAAATATTCTCTGCAGCTAAGTGATCTCTACTCAAAGGGGTTTGAAGTTTAAGTTTAAATAGCCACTCATTTCCCTTGGGGCTAGAATGTGTTGTGTGCTTGCACACACATACAGGTTCTCTTGACTTAATTCAAGCCTCTGGTCTCTACCATTTCTAGCAATGGTTTGGGGTTTTTGAGCTTTCAGCTGATTCCTTTTTGGTTTTACTTGGCTGTGGGACTTTGTGGTTGGAGGTTTTGGTTTTGTCCGAGAGCAATGTGTGTGTGGCTTTTCTTGTATTGTGAAATTCTGGTCAAGGTTAATAAATTTAATTACTCTTGGAGATCCTGTGTATTGATTTCCATTTACTGTAACAGGAGCTTGTACTCACTGCACTGTTCTGAGTACATCTTGGACACCCAGAGGTTCATGGGCAGAACTGGTGTTTTATGTACACGAGGTCTGGAGCAGTGTCTGATCTGTAGGCAGAGTATGATACCTTGCATTCCATTAGGCATCATAACTACAAACCAAATTTTGCCCCAGTATCTGAAGTACAAATTAGATGCCTTTGTCTTTTTGAGGCTTACAGAGCCATGACCCAAGAATCACTGTGTTAGCCCAGACAAATACAGAATGAAGACTTTTGTTCATCAGTTTGGCCAGCTGAGCAACTCCTTCAGAAAGAATCCAGAAGACCTGAACTATGAAACTCCATCCTGAACAGTTAAAGGACAAGTAAGCTTTGTGGGGAATGGCTTATTGGAATGGATAGTAGCTCCTAGCCTGAAGTTATCATCAGTCTTTCACCTGCTAGTTGGTAAGAATGGCAGTCTGGATAATATTTCCTGTATGTAGCAGTCTCTTAAAATGCTTTTACACTCTATTGCTCTCGGTCCTGATAAATGCAGGCATATCTTTCTCAAGAGTCACTCTTTTTCAATCGGTCCCCTTGAGCATCTCTGGTCAAGGAGTTGACTGTCCAGCCCTGATCCAGGCATTGATTTAGATGAGGGCATTGAGTCCAACATCAGCAAATTTGCAGATGACACTTAAGTTAGGGGGGAGTGTCGATCAGCTGGAAGGCAGAAGGGCTCTGCAGAGGGACTTGGACAGGCTGGAGAGTTGGGCTGGTTCCAACGAGATGAGGTTCAACAAGGCCAAGTGCTGGGTCCTCCACTTTGGCCACAACAACCCCCTGCAGCGCTATGGGCTGGGGGCAGAGTGGCTGGAGAGCAGCCAGGCAGAAAGGAACCTGGGAGTTTGGATTGACAGGAAGCTGAACATGAGCCAGCAGTGTGCCCAGGTGGCCAAGAGGACCAATGACATCCTGGCCTGTATCAGGAACAGTGTGGCCAGCACGTCCAAGGAAGTGATTCTGCCCCTTTACTCAGTGCTGGTGAGCCACACCTGGATACTGCTTCCATTGTGGCCCCTCAGTTCAGAAGGATATTGAATCTGGAGCAGGTGCAGAGAAGAGCAACAAGGCTGGTGAAGGGACTTGAACACAAGTCCTATGAGGAGAGGCTGAGGGAACTGGGGTTGTTCAGCCTGGAGAAGAGGAGGCTCAGGGGAGACCTCATCACTCTCTGCAACTCCCTGAAAGGAGGTTGTAACCAGGTTGGTCTCTTCTCCCAGGCAGCTATCAGTAAGACAAGAGGGTGCAGTCTTAAGCTGTGCCAGGGGAGTTTTAGGTTAGATATGAGGAAGAAATTCTTTACAGAGAGGGTGGTCAGGCATTGGAATGGGCTGCCCAGAGAGGTGGTGGGTTCTCCGTCCCTGGAGGTTTTTAAGATGAGACTGGATGTGGCACTTAGTGCCATGGTCTAGTAACCACGGTGATAGTGGATCAAGGGTTGATGATCTCAGAGGTCCCTTCCAACCCAGATGATTTTATGATTCTATGATTGTTATACCCAACTAGACAAGGCCCTAAGCAGTCTGCTCTAGTTGATCCTACTCTGAGCATTAGGATCAGACTAGATGATGACCAGAGATCCCTTCCAACCTTAACGGTTTTGTGATTTTTATGACCATTCTGTAAAGTAACTGTCCTGTCGTGACCTTCAAAGGAGATATGGTTCTTGCATAATAAAAAGAGACTTCAAGGATTTAAATCCATTTAAATATTGGACAGTAATTCTGCAAGAGATGAACTGAACATTTTAATGAAGCCTTGTCCATATGTTCTGCGTGTGGATTATCATTCTGTCTCCTCTTTCTGTCCTCTTCCGTTCTGCTGTACTATCTTTTCTTCTGCTTTAGCAAAAATAGCATATTAGCACATCTTACATGGGATGATTTCAGAAGAAATTCCTGATTCTTCCATTTTTGGAAAGCTGTTTGTAGGAGACAGAGAGAGAGAGAGAGAGACACCAAGTAGGACAACTTTCAAGCTTCATGGAGTTCTAATGTGTTCAGTGCTCTTGATGCCATTTATTTTGTTCTTGCTGCCCAACTTCAACTTGAGTAGGCAGGAGGCAACCAACTGAGAAACATGGTAGGGGTGCTTACAGTATGTGTGGCAAGTAGCCAAAAGTATGTGGCGAGCAGTCTCCATAGAAATGGTTTTGAGGAAACTGTTGCCTCCTACACTCAGCTGGACAGGAGCTCTTCTGACCTTGTTCAGAACTTAATTTGTTTAGTTATTCAGCATGCTTTTTTGTACAGTCTCTAGTCTTAACTGAGTTGTAAGTCATGCTAAGTCATGTTGTCAGCCTCAGGAGAACATTCATAAATCTGCGCTGCTGTCCAGTGTGTGTTCGTGGATAGTCTGCTTATGTACATAATATGAATTAAATCAAGGCATCAGTTTAATACAGAGATGCCAAAAATGCATTTATTTGAAGGAGTCTCTTTACTCTTCTTGCAAAATTGTAATAGAAAGATCATGGATGTTCACAGTTTGTATCAGTAGCCAGTACGTGTTCTGCACTGTATTTCTTGGACTTAAACTTTGCTGTATTTATGTGATGTCAAGCTGCAGAGTCCTGATGCTTTTTCAGTTCTCTGATGTATTTGTACTTCACTATTGCCAGACATGTGTTGTCAAGAATTAGCCATAGAACTAGCTTGGTACCTATTGCAGCTTGTTCTCATGTCTGAAAATACTGGCTTTTTTTTATCACAGAGTAATTTCTGTAAAGATACGTGTTCTGATTTTGCTTCAGCTCATTGCACAGTAGGAATATTCAGTGCTTTCAGTTACAGGCTCTGTATTTTGATAGGGTTGCGTGTTTTCAGCTGGAAATTGATTTTTTTTTTTGCTTTTAAAATTAAAGCTTAATCAGAATTGAAAGACCACATAAACCTCTACAAGTCCTCCATCAGTTATGCTGACTGGAAAACAACAGCAACAAATAACCATATGGTTATTAACTTGGCTATGCTATGCATATGATGAGAGCAAGTCTTACTCCATTTTGAAACTCTAATAGGTAGCAGATATCTGGTAGCAGATATTTTTGCTTGAATTTTCTTTATTGCTAATTTTCTGGTAAGAGGTAGTTATTTTTAAGAGTCTAAGTAATTCTTACTAAGTGGACTGATCTCTGATACTGTATAGTGCCAAAGACATCAGGTTAAGAAGAGTTTTTGAATAGGGAAGAACTGCTCTATAACATCAAGCAAGACCAGCCTCCTGTTGTTAAGGCAGTGCTCATGGGTATCACATGATACCTTTTTTAAGTAATTGCAGCAATAAAACCCTGAGGGGAGAGCTTCCTCTGTCATCTGAAAAATATTTTGTTAGCTCTGAGACTCTTAACTGCAAAGCACAGTGCTGCTTTGGAGCATGTAAAGCTGCTGACTCTGGAAGGATAGGTATTCCTCAGAGCCTAATTTCCTTGTTCACTAATACGCAGGACCAGTTTATTCAAAAAGTTTTGGGCTGCAGGCATATTTTTATTTTTCATTCTGGCTAGAATATCCTTAGGATTCCAAATAGTTCAAACTAAATCAGTCAGTTTTTTCAGTGCTTTCTGATGATTCTGTGTTCTCCTGAGGAAGGGGTACTGCTGGGATACTTTGCTTCCCACTGTCTTCAGAAGGCTTGAAATGCATCAGGTTCCAAAAGAGGACCTTGTCATGCCTAGGAGTCACCATTGCTCACTTCCATTCTGTTGTGGTTGTTGGGAATTACTGGTTATCTTAGGAGATGACTTGTGTCAGTGCTGAGCTGCGCTGACACAGGTGTGTAAACTTTGCAGGCAGTAAAGAACTCTCTCTGCACCGAGCTGCTTCTCCCAGTGTCTGCTGAAAACTCCAGCCATATGGATACTGCTCTGGTGAAGTAAATCCATCACTGTTACTGATCTAGATTTTTCTTTCTGAGAAAAAGATTTTTATGAAAGAATACTCTCCTTGATATTCATACCCTCCAAAGGCAGGCATTGTTTCAGCTTCCTTTCTCAGGCAGAGGTATTCGAGATGGGGAGAGTTCCCCATGGGAATGAGAAGGAACGAGTGTATCATGACAGGTCTCATCTTGCTTTCTGAAGCAATGCTACTGTGTGTATGAGTAAAGTCCCCCTATTTTAAAAAAGGAAAGGAAAAAGAGTGATGTAATTTGGAGAGGGGGGCAGACAGTGGGGATAACTGAACAGATGACTAGAGAAATCAGATTTCAAGATGGGGAGCATAAAATCAACTGTAGCTATGAGGAGGCTGGCTCTTCTCAGCAGACTTGTAGAAAATAGGTTTCCATAGATTCATTAGTATGTCAATAATAATTTGTTTTGAAAGAACAGCTTCCTTGGTACAAATGCTCCAATGTTAATTTGTGTACTAGTTATGGCTGTGCTAGAGTTAATTTTCTTCATAACAGCTCCTGTGGTGCTGTGTTTTCTGTATTTGTGGTGAAAATAGTGTTGATAACACGGGGATGTTTTCATTATTGCTGAGCAGTGCTTACACGGAGTCAAGGCCTTTTCTGCTGCTCGCCCCACCCCAGCGAGGAGGCTGGGAGTGTGCAAGGAGTTGGGAGGGGACACAGCTGGGACAGCTGACCCCAACTGACCCTAGGGGTATCCCTCACCATATGACATCATGCTCAGCATATAAAGCTGGGGGAAGAAGGAGGAAGGGAGGGATGTTCAGGGTGATGGTGTTTGTCTTCCCAAGTCAACTTAGCTCATGGTGGAGCCCTGCTTTCCTGGGGGTGACTGAACACCTGCCTGCAAATGGGAGTTGGTGAATGAATTCCTTGGTTTGCTTGTGTGTATGACTTTTGCTTTACCTGTTAAACTGTCTTTACCTCAACCCATGAGTGGCCTCCAATCTATCTTTCTGATTCTTTCACCCATCCCATGTGGGGGCAGTGAGTGAACAGCTCTAGGGGGACTTGCTGCCTGTCAGCGTTAAACCACGGCATTTAGTAACAGCTCTACTGGAGTTTGGTAAAATGCTGTAGTGTAGTAACAGCACTTGGGGAAAGGATCCAGGATAAACCACTTGGATAACTTGCTTTAGAGTCAGAGATCTGCAAAGAGCAATTTACTTTGTCTTATTGCACTGCTTATTTCTGTCTGATTTCTCTAGCTGAGGGCAATTGTGGATTTTTGTCTTTCTAGCTGTAGAGTAACCTGGCAAGGGAACCTTATGAAAAGAAAACAGTCACTTGTTTGTGTCTGTCTTTCTAGGAACAGTAGTCTTAACCCATAACAAAGCATTCTAACCCATAGTTAGGCATTTACATGACAGATGAAGCATAGTTGCCAAGGCATATGTGGAGCTACAGTTTGTCTATCAAAGACTTGATGTTCAAGGATGAAGGTGATTTTTTTTTAAGTTGTGAAGTAATTTATTCATGAGCTATGTGATGATAATGTGTTTCAGCTAAGCTGCAGTAGGAACTGTTCTTACAACAATATAAGTCGTTTTCTCTTGGCAGAAGTATTTATTATGAATCTGCACCAAGTTGCTTGTATAGTGTCCAAAAAATGTGTATTAAATTTAAAGTTGGAGTTTAGATAAGATGTTTTTCTCCAAATCTCTCTTTTCTCACCCCCCCATCCCACGATATCTTCTTGATCATGTAGAATTCATGAAACTAGGGATTTTTTTGCAATAGATAAAAACTTTCTTAGTATTACTTTATATTTTAGTATAACATGTCTTCTAAAGTGATTGAAATATACACATACCCGTAAGAAGATGTTTTTGTTGATGGGTGGATTATTTGCATCTATTTCTGTAGTCAAATGATGCTTGTATTTGAGTAACTAGTAGCAGATTGTCAGTGTTGTCAGAAAGAGGCCCATAAGAAGAAGAGGCATATAAGAATACTGCTAATTCTGTAGAAATAATTGGGTTACCATGTGTTTCTGCTGCTGTCTACTTCTAATTTTTCTATATAATTAAATAGTTGTAGCTTACTGATTTTAATAAGTAATTCAATTGCAGTGCCTCTGTGCCAGAAGAGACCTGCATTTTGAGCAGCCTTATAACACTTGTATAGGAAGGTACTTGTTTTAAAAATTAAAAATTAATTTGTGTTTAGTCTGTAAATCTACTGTATTAATTTATTGCCAAAATGTAGTCAAATAGAAGACTTCAAATGTAACCTTGCTAGTGAACTCTGGGGCTTTAAATTGGCTTTTCTGAGTTGAGTTTAGAATTTATATATATTATTTTCAGTTGTGCCTGTGAGAGGTAGGGACTAGTGAAGACCACTGCATGGAGTATGAGGGAAAATATATCAATTAATTGTTGGGGGGTTTTAAGTCTTAAAATATCTTTAAAACATTGCATTTTTTCATGTTTAAGAAAAGAAAGTTTTCTTACCCTACAGTGTTCTTGGCAAAATTACTGAAACGACTCTATGGTGAAACTTCATCATCTTCTCCTGTGCATACTTCAAATAGAGGAGAGGAGGTGGTTCTTGGAAATCTGGGATCAAAATCCAAAGAAAAGAATTTGGGTAATGTTCAGACTTCATCAGCAGATGCTAGCACATCAACTGATACACCCTGCAAATCATTTCAAGGTGAGACTATCCTTTTTCTGATGATATGCTTTTAAATATAGCTGCTTTATTTCAGAACAGTATAGTATGTACTTTTTTCATCTATTGATACCAACAGATGAATTTGAATACCAGTGCTTCTGGTACTTAATACCTAGAACACTCGAGGTCAGTGCATAAGTCCTGTGAAAACCAAGAAATAGTCTTGGTGTATAAGCATGAATGCAGCATTTAGCAGGAGCAAATGTGAAACTTCAGTGTAAGCTATAACTGTCTTTGGTGTAATGTTTGTTGAATGATAATAAAATTACTTACACTGGTACAGCTCTGCTCAGCTGTCAGAGATAGACCCAAAGATTGGTGAGAATACATGATCCAGCACTTCCTTCTGCCCTCATATTGCAACAGAAACCCCATGGGGAACACAAATGCAACAGAAGGCAAATATCAATTCAGAGACTATGTTAGTACCTTGCTAAAGAGAATTATTTTGTGTGTTTATGCAGTGAACATGGCACATGAGTATTTGTACAGGTAAGTAAAGGTCCTTTTTCCAAGGAGTTGTTGAATGTGAACAGTGTACTAAAGATGGAGTTGGAAAATGAAGTAGCTGTGGTATTACTTTTGGGTGAAGGAGTCTGTGCACAGATATAGGAGTGTGAATTGCTTTGTATTCGTCTAAAACCAAATTTTCCATTACTAGAAGGTTACTAAACTAACTTGAAATAAAAAGATATGTTTCCCAAGAGTATAAAAACTTTCTCCAGGGGAGATGGTCATGTAGACTTTTTACTTGCAAATGAGGAAGAACTGACAGTGGATATGGTCTAGGGCAGGAGAGTAAAGTCCACAAAGAAGTGAGCAGAATGAATAGTAGGATTAGGGCCCTGTACTACATAATAACAGATGTTTGTCTTGTTCAAGGGTCTGCTTGGTAGGATTAAATGGAAGACTAGTTTGAACCGCAAAGGAGCTCTCAAACGCTGGTTGATCTTCAAGAATAACCTCTCAAAGCACAAGAATGGCTCATTTTGACATGCAGAAAACTAAGCAAGTATGGCAGGATGCCTGACTTGAGCTCAGATGTGTCTGGGAGCAGCAAGAGGAAAGAAAGTAAGGGAAGGCTGTATGGGACAAGGCAGGCAAGGGAGCTGTGTCATCATTGTGACAGCAGTCCCAAAGTGCCTGAAAAAGAAGAGCAGAACATGTCTGGTAACAGTAACCAGGTTCAACCAACAGTCCAGTGACACCAGACACCAGGCAAGTCAGTAATGACAAGGCAGGCCTGAGGTCAAGCCAGTGTGTAAAGTCTGTCAGTCAGGGTGTGCATCAGTTGGGCTGTGTGCCCAGGCACAGGCATGACTTCAGTCTGGCTGAAGCTGGGAACTGCTTAAAAGCTTCATCATAAAAGCAGCTTTGAGTGATGTGAGGGGAGCCTCTGCTGAGGTGGCTTCTTACAGGTCTTTCATAAGCAACTCTTTCTTCATAACAATCTGGATCAACAGCTGTGTGATATCTGAGAGCTGCCCGTAAGTGCAGGCAGCTACACTCCTGAGAGGGAGCTCTGGACCCTTATACAGAGAAGGTGAAAGCAGATATTGGCTACTGAAGAACCATCTAAAGATGCTGCCCAAGTGTGCTGTGATGGAGTTAGGAAGGCCAAAGCTCAGCTCAAAGGGATGTGGGGTGAATCTTATGAGGGATATGGGAAGAAACAAGAAGGGTAGGGATAACAACTGAAAGACTAAAGAAGATGTGGACCCACTGCTTAATGGGCAAGGGACTAGTGACAGAAGACAAGTAAAAGACTGAGGTACTTAGTGCCTTTTTTTTGCCTGGTAAGACTTGTCTTCCTGCTTCCTGGGCCCCTGAGCCTAATGATAAAGCCTATGGAAGTGAAGAATTGTCCACAGTAGACAGTGGCAGCTGAGGAGTAGTTAACTCAGTTGTGCAATTGCATGCCAGTGGGACAAAGACTTGTGCATCCAGGGATGCTGACTGATGTCATTGTGAGACTGGTTTCTATCCTCTTTGAGAAGTCATCACCATTGGGAGGTTCCTCAGTGACTGCAAAAGGCAAACACCATGGCCATTTTCAAAAACAGAGTCTAGAAAAGTGAGCCTGTTAGGGACTGAATCCTTCTGGAAGCTCTTTCCTGGCATGTGAAGGACAAAAAGGAAATTGGAAACAGTAAGTCTTGTTTTACCAGAGGCAGGTTGTGCAAACCAGTTGCCTTCTATGCTGACATGACTGGCTTGTAGATAGGCAGGGTCTGTGGTATGGTCTCCTGTAGCATTCTTACAGCTACCAAGGTGAGATGTCAGCTGGGTAAGTGAATGCAAGTAAAAGGCTTAAAGCATGATAATCAGCAGTACAAAACTTGAAAGATGGCCATGTGCTAGTGACATACCTTATTAATTACCAGTTAATACTAGAGTGAGTCCTTTATCTGATGTGGTAACCAGCAACACGGGCTGGGGGTACCTAACTGGAAACAGCTCCACAGAAGAGGACCTTGGGGTTCTGGTGGGTGCCCAATTGAGTCAGCATTGCATCCTTGTCACACAGGCAACTGATGACATACTGTGCTGCATTAGCAGTGTAGCCAGCACTTTGAAGGAAGTGATCATTCCTGTTGGGAGACCACACTGGAGCAGCATTTGTGAGTTCATACTGTCCTGTGACTAGTGGGCTCCTCAGTAAAAGAAAGGTAGTGACAGAGTGGAGGGAGTCCACCAAAGGACATAGTAATGACTAATGACCAGGGAGCCAGATGACACTGGGGATGAGGAGAGACAGAGAACTGAGTTTCAGTCTTAAGATGGAAATTTCATTAGTTCAACTACCAAATGGGAAGGGAGAATATAGAGAAGACTGATCTGTGCACTTTTTGGAAGTGCTCAGTGACAGGAGAAGGGATGACAAAGAAGTTGTGGTAAGAATAATTCCAGTTGGACAGGGGAGGGAATGCGGCTTTGGGGGTGACCAAATACTGGGAATGGGCTGCCCAAGGAGAGTTTTGGTATCCCTATCCTTGAAAGAGCCCAAAACAACAGCATACTAGAAAACTTTTACTGGGGCTTGGACTAATGACCTCCAGAAGTCCTTTCAACATATATCAGTCTAGAAATCTGTGTTACTGTTTTTTGGTTTGGTTTTGATTTTCTTTTGTTGGTGTTTTTTTTTGTTTGTTTTGGGGTTTGTTTTGGTTTTGGTTTTGGTTTTTTTTTTTCATTTAAAAAGAAAGAAAAGTCCCCCACCCAATATGTAATAAGGATGGCTAGTAACAGGTTGACTTTCTCACATGTCCCTTTGGTAGAATTTGCTTTCAGGGGTTGTGTAGCTGTTGTCCTGTATTGCATCCCTACTGTAATAGAAGATTGCATGGAAATTTCACCCTCTGCAGTTCCATTTGTTTGACACACATTTTGATTTTCTAGATCAGTACTTCTAGTACTTCTTTTGTGTAGTCAGTAATGAGAGGCATATTTTCAAAAGGCTGATAAAACATTAAACTTACTCTTTACAATGATATGTGATAGCATTGGGAACTAATTGTCCTTTTAAAATAGGTAACAGGCTCTGTGATGAAGTTGTGCTAAATAAGCATGAATATGAAGTAATTTCTTAAACTAATACTGCTTTCATTTGTAGTAAATCTATACCATTCCTTATAAATTAGGGCCTACCCAAACTCCCACTGAAGTGGGAGGTGAGGGGGAGAATTTATTTGACCTTGTGATTTTTAACTCCTCTGATTGTTTATGCCTGATTCCTGATGCAGTGTTCTTCAAGGTAATGAAACAAAAGGTTTTAGTTCAGAATCCTAATATGGGTAAAATATAGATCATGGGATAGGGAACATGGAGCAAAAAGAACAGGGCCATATTTAGGATTTTCACAGCAAAGCAACAAAACTGTTTTTGAAATGAACAGCAAACTGTAACTGAGCTTGCTTTCTGTTAGAGGCATGCAAATGCTGCAGTAGTATAGAAAGGGTTCTGCCTTGACTGATGTTCAACAAATAAGTACTTAAAAAAAAGCCTTGAAGGGGGTCGAAGTAATAAACTCATGGGAAAAAAGATAAATCAGTTACCCATCTGTGAAACCAACAGACAACCATTCTTTTCTGGTTGTGATTTTATTTAAATTTAAGGAGCTCTTGCATTTACATGTTGTGATTTTATGCCATTGAACACTGAAAGTACATCTTTAGTGATAGGCTAGAAGATTTGAGCTATAAACTGTCTGACCTCAGTGAAGGAAAAACATAAAGGCATTGATTGAACATTTTGATCATAAACTATTTTAAGTTACTTCTTACTTACAGATCGAAGGTTTAGGTGTAACTACAAAACAGCTGATGATGTCAGTAGCAGTAGTCTAAGATGGGTAATTGAAAGCAACAATGGAAAATGAGGGAATTTTTTTTTTTTTAGATATAAACTCTTTTCTAGTTTGAAAGTGATTATTTCAGTCCTGCAAAATACTACTGAAAAAAAATGTAGTGTCAGTAAGAAGTTGAGGATTTCTCTAAAAAGCTGACTTAGTCTTAACTATTTTCTAGCATTAAATAACAGGTTTTACTATAAAACTCATCACAATGTTCTATTTGCCTTTAACAGTTATTTTCAGATTGTGAAAATACCATTACCAATTTGTCCAAGCTAAACCACCACTACCCTCCCCCCAGCCAGATTCTGATCTTTACTGGAATGCATTTCCAGCGTTGCATTAAATGCCTGCATCTTGAAGCATAATAGAGACATGCCCATAAAATTTAAAGATCATACTTTCATATCCTGTAAATATTTGCATTTACATCCTTTTTTTGAGATCAAGTTGAACTTGAGATGAACTTGATAGAATACCAGGACACTTTTAATGTTGGTCCTCATATAATTTTTGAAGATTAATAATTTACTGTGAGAAAGGGTCATCCCATAAAGCTCCTCACATAGTTCTGGAGCTAAAGTTTACAATGAGACCCAGAATAACTGGAGATGGGAGGCAAATTCTGAGGGACACCTTCCTTTGTGACTATAGTGTGATCTTCTGAATGCTATTTGTGCTTTCCTTAGGAAGGTGGTAGTTCTGTTAGGGATGGAGGAAACGTGGAAGTGTCAAGCTTCTTCCGAATCCCAAAGAAGGAAAGAAGTCACTTATCGTTTCTCTTTTTTGAAGTGCTTAAGGAAAAACCCAACAAACCTGAACATATACCTGTGGCCAGAATTTCCATTCTAGGGCACAGTAAGATGTACCATCCCTTTGGATTCTAGGTGTCCTAAATCAGACTTTTTTCCCCTATTTTACCAAAATTCTCAGTGAGAAAATGAACGTAACCAAAGTAGGGATTCCTATCCCCCAGGACAATTAGGTAAGTCTTCTAACCATTTCTTCCCTAGAGGAACTTGATCTTTCCATTGCAAGAACTATATTTTTTAACTTCAGAAGATGTAATAAAAAAGTTTTTTCTTGCTTCAGCATAAAATTAAAGAGGGTCTAGATGGCAATCTTTATTACCTTAAACCATTTAAAAGTTACACACACATAATGAACCTGAGCCTTATGGCAGGCAAAGTGGTAAAGAGAGCAAATGAAAAGGTGACAGCTCCTACAAATAAGAGAACATTTTCCCTATGCTTGCAAATATGCTTCCAAATGCTGTATTAAAAATACTTAAAAACTTGCTGTATCACAAAAAAAAGGTGTCTGGCAAAAGACTGAGCATTTCAAAATACACATTGCACACTTGGATATGGGTTTTGACTAAACTTTGTCACAAGGATAGGTTTTGTTTCTGACCCTTGTTAGAGCAGGATCTACTTGCAACAAGGATTAATTTAATGAAAAATGTTTCTCATGAGGTCTGCAGTTCTGTAATTTCTTTACTTTTTGTTGATATTTTAAAACCTCACTAATTATTTTTAATAGCTTTATATTCAGAGTAGACATGCATGCTTCTACCTAGAGATTTGCTAATTGTGGAATTGGCTTTTTCACAGAATCACAGAATGGGTCAGATTGGAAGGGACCACAGTGGATCATCATCTGGTCCGACCTCCCTGCTCAAGCAGGGTCATCCTAGAACACATTGCACAGAATTGCATCCAGATGATTCCTGGATATCTTCAGTGAGGGAGACTCCACAACCTCTTTGGGCAATCTGTTCCAGTGCTCAGTCACCTGCACAGTAAAGAAGTTCTTCCTCATATTTGGGTGGAACTTCCTGTGCATCAGTTTTTGCCTGTTGCCTCATGTCCTGGTGGTTGGCATCACCCACAAGAGCCTGACTCCATCCTCTTGGCTCCCCTGCTTTAGGCACTTACATATACGTAGCTGAGGTCCTCTCTCAGATCTCTTCTCAAGGCTGAATAGGCCCAGCTCCCTCAGCCTTTACTTATAAGAGGAAACGACCTCCTTAGTCTCAGACCTTTTTCTTGGTACAAGTGATAACTACTTTTCAAAGGACTTGGGATTTACTGATCAGTGTTTAGCAGCTTCCTTATAAAAATGGAAATTTCAGAGTTGCTGAAGAAGGATAATTGCATTCAAGTGAAATACAGTGTTCAGTTTGTCTGTATAAAGCATACTGTGCCACTTTTGATGTTTGCATTTTCCCTAATTTTGAAAAAGGAATTTGAAATGCAGACAGCCTGACCAGGGTCTCGGATCTTGTAGAGACAACCTGTTTGATCATTTCTTCTCCTTCATTTAAGTAAGAGGTAATGAAGAATAGTACTAAGCTATTACTACTGATAGGTTTTAGTTTTCTAAAAAAGCCAGAATCCATGTTATGTTATATAAATAGGCAAAATGCAGTTTACTCCATATTTATTAAATAAAAACATGAATGTCTATCAAATGTGACATATCCCAGCATTCTTATCCTATATGAGGAATTTCTGTCAAAATTCAGTACAGCTGAATGTGATAATTTTGTATTCTCCTACTTACTTGTTCCATTGAAGTTACTGATGCTGACAGTATACTGTGTTTAAATCATCAGTAGGACACCAAGACTGTGTCTGTCCTAATTCTAATCCTTTCTTCCTGCAGCCATTCTCTTACAGAAAACTTAAGCTTGTGACACAAGTGCCTAGAAGACAGAACTTGTCTAAAAAATGTGCATGAATAGCCCTGCGTTTTAGTTGATCAAATTGATGAAGTGCATATGGCTGAGAAATTAAATTCTAGCAGTACTCAACGCAGTAAACAACTTTAGAGGCTTGTTAAACAATTCAGAGTTGCTTTAGTTAATTACTTTGAAAGGCTGTCTATTGTGAATAAGCTAAAGAGCAATGGAGATTACAATTATTATACAACAAAGTATTGTCACACAGTCTTATGGTCTTCGCTCAAGGGTTTAAAAATTCTCTCATTACGTGATATTTACAGTGCCATTACACTGTGCAAATGGGACAGATATATCCAGAAGTGAGTGTCTTCTCTGGCTGAAGACAACAGCCTCTGGTGGCTGTGGCAAAAATGGTGCCCAACCAGTTTTACAAGCTAGTAGCTGCATGGTTTAGGGTAATGTAGAGATACGGGGTTTAGGGGAGAAGGGGAGAAAAAAAATGAAAGCCAACTGACCAAGAACCCAGAAACAAACCAAAAGCCTGCCTCTGTTCAGGCTGAGTGGGCTGCACATATAATATCTGTAAATTCTGTTGTGACAGAAACAGCCTTGTTCAGTTTCCAGTTTCCTTAGCAGTGTTTTTGTGGGTTTTTTATTTTGTTTTGGAGGTTTTTTCTGCTGGTTGACAGATCCCTCCTTTTTCCAGTGTACTTATGTATATACATTCACCCATTCTTCTCTACTACCTGCTTGTTTCATCAGCTTATCTGTCATAGGGAAAGCCTCTGACCTCTGTGAGAACAGAATGTAGTTTAACAAGTAGCTCATCAAAGAGTATGTAGGGATTGCCTAATTGGAGTAGAAAATGCCAGCTTTAGCTCTAAGTGTAAACAAGCTCTAAGCCTAAATGTAGCCAGCTACAGGAAAACAAATTATCTTGGTAAAGGAAATGGAAAAATGGCTTGTGTAAGAACTTGATAAAATGGCCTTGTTTCAGCTACAGAATGGCTGATAGCTGTAAGTTGAACTACAGCATAGTAATGGTGTAACATTCTCACTGTCCACTTTGTCACCCTGTTTGAAATCAACTGACAAAATCAGTTGTGTGAGACCCCACTCCTGCTCTGATTTACACTGCAGAGTTTATTACTTAAGCTGCCATTGTCAAAATCGTAGTTATTCAGAGTCAAATCTCATGTTTTCTGCTGTTACACAAGCTTACTTTCTACTTGTCTTTCTTAACAACTGTACCCTCTAACAATTATTTGAAAAGTGGAAATGCTTATAATGTGAGCTTTGTATTGAACTAAGTTCTGGGGAAATGATTTTCCATAATTTTTTGTACTTTGTGTTATTTTTTTACACAAGTGGGAATGGACTGTTACTGATGACTTTGTCTTAGGGAATAGAAAATGTCAATTTTTGGGAAAAAAAAAGGTTTAAAATCCTGAATTTTTGTTCACTTTTATTCTGATGAGCATATCTGTTTATTTTCTGGTCTTACTTCAAGTGAGTTCCAGTAATAACATAATCACTTCATCAGTGAGGGTAATTAATTAATTGCAACTTAGATATGGCCTTTTAGATTCAATGTTGTTGCATTTATTAAAAAAGTATTGATTGACAAGGGTGTATTTGGCTTTTGAGAAGTGTTTTGAACAAATAAGATCTGCAGCACTAGGAGAAGTAATTGAGCTGAGTACTAACTTAATGTGTTAAGATAGCTTTATGCTCTGGTTTATACAGCTAGAATTCTTAGACATCTAATCAAAATATTGCATATAATCATATACCAGGGCATCTGTGGGCCACTGAAGTTTTTAAAATAAATAACTTACCACTTAGCTGTATAGTTTCATCATTACCTCCTATATTCAACTTTCAGAAAACAAAAACTAGCAAAATAGCTTGTACCACTTTTTAAATTAGCTATCTTGTAATTTTAAAACTGCCCTCTGCCTGTAGCCAGATTTTACTCTGAAAAGTTTTATGTTTCTTGGTTTCCTCAGTCAGTGGTTTTTCCATGCTTCACTCTCACTTTGTATTCTGCTTATTTTTCACTACTTTTTCTGGGAGAATGTAGAAATTGTAGTGATTTGTAGGTAAAAAAAAATTCTTCCCCAGACGATGAGTGAGAACAAGAGGAAGAAGGATTTGTACTTTTTTAATCAGTTTTTTCTCTGTGACAAAGCATATCTGCCATTCCTAATGTAATGAAACTGAAGCTGAGTTATAATGGTGAGAGCTGTCTTCAATAAAATGAGCTATAATACAGCCTTTCTACTTGTCTAAAAAAAAAAGTAAATTAAGAGTTAGTGTGCATGTGGGAGATAGTGAGGGAAATAAATGTGAGTTCTCTTGATCCTTGTTTTTTATGAATTTCCCATCCTAAATTTGGGTCTTGTAAAATGGATATGTCTTTATTGACCTCAGTTTCCTTTTGAAGTTTTTGGTTTTCATTAAGCTGAAGGAAAAGACCATGATGAGGAAGTACTTCTGAGGATTTTCTCAACTTGTTTTCTTCTTTCAGTGCTCTAGTCTAGTGTGCTGTGTAATCTAGACTTACTCTTTTCAAGGAAGTAAAGTACTTCTGGTGAGGTGAAGTGTCAGGAGGGAAGTCGTAATGAACTGGCTTGTTTAAACATGCTACCAGGCACAAATGGTATATAGCCTAAGAACTGGGAGCACTCTTCTGTGATATGGCTTGTATTCTAAGAAAAAAAATCTGAGAATGCAGTGAAAGCATGCTATTGCTTGGCAAACAAAGGATAGTAGACTTTTTTTGTGTAAACGTAACAATAAAGTAGCAGAAATTAAGGTAAATTAAAAAATTCAATACTGCTGTTTACACTAATATGTTGTGACCATTAATATTGTAGAAAAGATTACTGGAATAAAGTAAGTGTATTGTACTGCTTCCCCACAATGTTCTCCAACAATATGCTGCTTGAGGATTTTTTGAACCAGAGGACAACATGTATCTATTTAATTTTAAGACTTTATTCTTTCATCAGTTTATTGTTTGAATGTATGTTATCGAGCAATTTGGAATAAAACTATACACTTTGATGGTTTACTTGGCAAACAGGGAAGTTCGTCCTTCAGAAAAAAATAGCAGGCATCTTCAGAATTTTAAAGAATTTTGCAAAAGAAAAAGCCTTTTCAGTATTCTGTTACATGTATTGGTGCCAATAAAATATGTGACTGTAGCAAACAATGTAACTTGAGATAATTAGATATTCAAAAGACATTCAGAAAACTTTTTTTTCATAAATAAAAAAAAAGAAAGAGATGAAGAATCTTTGGAAGGAGTATATCATCTTCAGCCAGAAAGTGACTAGAGTGACTCCCCTAGTTTATTCTGATAAAGTGCAAATAATCAGGTCTTAGAACAAGCTAGAGGAATCAGACTGTAATGGTAAACTGTAGTAGCTCTCCATAAAGGGAGTTCCATAATTTTGTGAGAAACAAGTTCCTACCTGCAGTAGTGAATTTCTACAGAAATACTTCATCAGCTACTCCTGTCACCCAGCAAAATAGCACAACATTTCCATTTCTGTGTGATGGTTATCATTTGAGTGAAACAAATGACCAGCAGTGAATGACTGCCTGTTCTTTGCTAGGTTGTTTATTATCATTATCACTTTTTTGTTTTTGTTCTCTACCGAATGTGCTTCTCTGGTATTGAGGGAGAGGTTTCTGCTGAAAACTGAGGTCAAATAGCAGGAATTATGCAGCACTCCAAGAAAAAGGATTTTACTTTCCAATTGCACAAAGGTCTACTTGAGCTAAAAGCTTCTGTTGTTGTGGAAAGCACTGTAGTGTGCATTGACTTGAGACTGAAAAACCTGTGAAAGTCAACCTGTGAACAGAGGTTGTTTGCACATAACACCTCATGTCTCTGAAGTTACTCTGATGTACCTTATCATGGCAGACTAAAGTAACTGTAGCTTAGTGGTCAGGAACTTGGATGTCATCTGAAGAAAAATGAGTATACATTGGGGAATAGGTGAGTATTTCGGATCACCAGATTTGTTCATGCTATTGAAGGACAATTTGATGTCTTCACGTTGATCAACTGTAAAAGTACCTATTTTCCAGTACCACAGCTCAGGAGGACCCTCGAGGTGTGTATATTCTACATTTAGTCACTGATATCACCTTTGGTGCACTTCAGTTTATGAGGACTTTTTGAAGGAGGCAACTCTTGCCCAGGATTTGTATGTGCATTGTCTTTAGATACTTCTCTTGCTAGTCAGTGAAGGGGAAAGTGATTGTGTACAGATAACAAGGGGGTGTTTATGTGCATTGGGGATTGTCAGAATTTTCAGGTTGTAGTCTCATTTGTATACGTACAAATGAGGAATAGCTATAACATGGTCATACTCGAGCTTTCCTAATAAGTAAAATCATACTTTATGCAAGCTTTTTAAAGGAGATAACAGACCTCTTTCAAGCCTTATTTTTGTCCAGATTGTATCTACTGTAACACCACATAGAAAATGCCTACTGACAGTAATGACTTTTGTAGAAGGTATGGCATTGAACTAATCAGACCTTGTATTTGAACCAACATCAGTCCCTCACTTCCTGTGCTTTTTTGTAAAGACCTGTTTTTGAGGATAAACTCTTTCATTCTATTTGGAGAAGTGATAGCCAGGTGTTTCCAAAGGATAATTTTGTGAAAAAGATAGTCTTGGTAAGATTGGGCTAACTTGTCAGCTGTCTGTGGGGGCTGTAGGATGTTCTAGATGGACTTGGGTCCTCTCATTGCAGTATGAGTTCTGCCCTATGGGAACTTAGCAGTGGGTTACCAAAGCTTTCTGAGTTGCAGGGAAGCACTTCATGGGCAAGACAAAATTTCTGTCTGATTGTGAAGCTGTACAGGGTGCTGGTGTCCAGGCAGGGTGGCTCTGTGAGGGGAGGCCGGGGCTGCCCCACGCAGCCGGTTCCAGCCGGCTCCAACCCACCCACGGCGGGGCAGGGCTGAGCCCACAGCCGAGGGGGTGCCTTGGGGAAACTTCTTTGAGAAAGGAGAGGACTAAGAGCTCCTGAGAGAGGAGGGAACTAAAAGGAGTGACAACAGTGGGAACCCTAGGGTCAGAGGAGGAGGTGCTCTGTTGTTGAAATGTTCCTGAAGGACTGCAGCCCACAGAGAACACCTGTGGGGGAAAAGGAAGGAGCAGCAGAGAGAAACTGTTGCACACTGACTGTAAACAGCCTCCACCACCACCTTGCACTGCTTCTTGTCTCACTGAAGGGACTGCAGCAATAGGGAGTAGGTGAAGTTCGAGTGAATATAAGCCAGCAAGGAAAGGTTGTTATAGCTGGTAAGTGATCTCCCTGCTGTTGACTCATGAGCTCTTAGTCCTCTTCTTCCCATTTCATCCTGCTGAGGGGGGACTGAGTGAGCATCTCGTGGGTGTTTGGCTGCTAGCCAGGGTCAACCCACCACAGAAACTAGAAGTGATTCAGTCTCTGTCCACTCTTACAGCAAGCAAAGGACAAAGATTTTTCTTTTTTAGTGGATTTTAAGATTTTAACCAGCAGCTGAGTAAATTTGCCACCAAAGGACCAAGATTATATGAACATGTGTTCTGGCCATGTCTGTGTCTGAGGTGTGCCTAAGCATGCTTTATGTTCAGGCAGTCTGATACTTGTTTGTAGTAGGGTAGCAAGAGATAACATAGCTGGCCAAACAACTGACGTGCTTGCAGTTGTAATGTTGGGAAGGGCATGATGTAGATTCACATCCCTACTCTGTGCACAAGGTTGAGTTACATGCAAAGGATCTCTTTGTATGGGGAATGTTGTAGAAAAGAACATGGGGAAACTTGAAATCATTCAGAAGGAAATAACTCAAACATTTATACATCCTTGTAATTTAAAACTGTCACTAATTAGCACTTCATCATTAATCAGCCTGGGTGGTCGTGGGGGGAAAATCAATGCAAGTGCTGCCAGTTCAGCCATTTGGCGTCATCCCTATGGAAAGGATTGCAGAATTATTCCATGTTAATTTTCAGTGGATTTTTCTTCAAATTGCAAAATTGTTCTTCATCTTTCTGTATTATTTATTCCTTTCTCTTTCTTATCCTTTAAAGTAAGTATCATTAATATGAGTTGGAAATTTTCTGGCTTGGTCAAGAAAAAAACCAACTTTCTAATGTGTTTTCAAAACAAATTTATTACCTCCTGGTGATGCAAACAACTGTGGTATAGCTTTTCAGAAGTGCCTTGAATGTTCAGAAATGTAGTTTGTCATAGATATCTAAGATGATCAGTAATGCTGAATTCTTTGAAGTAGGGTATCTGAGAAATGTCAGTGTATAGTTAAATTACATATTTACATACAGTATGTGTAGTTAAATTGCATATTTGAAACCTAGAACTAATTCTTGTTAGGAATCTGTCAGACACAACTATGTTTTAAATGTTTGAGAATTAGTCCAACCATAGCTGCACCTCAGTGATAGACTTGGATCACCTGGGATCTTCTAGCAAATTTGTGGTGTAAGGAGGTTAATTGTGTCCACTTGACAAAGATATTTTTATTGTACATTATTTTAACAGTTCTGTCTGGAACAGGCTTCCCAGGAGAGGGGTTGCAGCACCAAACCTGCGAGAATTCAAGAAGCATTTGAATGATACTTTCAGGCACGTGGTGTGACTCTTGGGGATGGTCCTGTGCAGGATTAAGAGTTAAGTTCAATGATCCTTGTGGATCCCTTCCAACTCAGTATATTCTCTGATTCTGCATTTTAAAGGGACAAATTGCCCCCAAGAAGGGAAGGCTGGTGCTCTGTCTGTGCTGGCTTATGGAGCTGAGTGTTAAGAAGCCCAACAAAACAACAACAACCAAAAAGCCCCAATAAACCAAAAAGAAAAGCAAAACAACACTGAGCCATCTAAAGCTACATTGCAGCATCTGGAAATGCCCTGACATTCTGGCCTTCTGGAAAGGCTTTTTTCTCCCTGTGGTTGGTCTCTGCTGTTGTCACTACTGAGCAAAAGAAATACAGTCTGGTATTTGGACTGTTTTCGTTTAACTGGAGCAGAGATGTGTCTCTGTCACTCCTCCAGAGCTACTTGTCTGGTGAACACAGGAGAGGTTTACACTGACGCTCTTGCATGTATTTTTAAATACCTTTTAAACAGGAAAGGAATCCTACAAAAGGAGACTGCTGCCATCACCACAAGTAGTTTCCTATACAATAAAATAGTTGGAAAGCTGGCCCTTGGCTCTTCCCCTTCCTCCCCCTTTCAGAAAGAAGCACAGCAGGGATGAGCAGGCCCTGCTGAGGCTTAGTCAAGTGTGGCTTTCAAACTCCTTTTGTCTTTGCATCCTTTAGAACAGGATAGGCTGTGTTTAAAAGGTCTACAAATGGGCAAACCACAGTTCTGTGATTCTTTTTCTGTTGCTTCTATCACTGCATAATCAGCTTGTATCTCTCCATCCATCCATCTTTTGTGAAACAGTTCTTAAAGAAATAATGTGTGCTCATGCCCAATGGGGAAAAATGTTTAGAATCTCTTAAAATATCACTGTAAGTGTCTTCTGAAGTTAGAGCAGAAGATTTGCCTCATACAAAGGAAAAAATTGTTTCTGGTGGAAAGAACTAACCCATGGAGTAATTGCTTATTTGTAGCTGCTACAAAATTTGGTACAGTTTTGTTGGTTGTAGGATAATTTCAGTGTTCCACACCTGACTCTCTGTAAGGATTTTCGAGAACACTTATTGCCATGGTTGGAAAAACATTTGAGAAAATCTGTAGTGAGACCAATATTGAGGCAGATATTTGGGTTTTTTTCTGTTTTGTAGGTAGTGATGATGCAATTATGTCTCCAAGAAGAATTTACAAAGTGGATCTTCCTCCAGAGGGTTATGTTGCAGCTACTCCAGATGCTATTAGTAGTGCCATTTCTGAAAACTCAGGCAGTAGTGCTGACTCAACAGGTAAGTTTCTATGGTTGTTACTGTGATAAATTTTTCTCAAGGAACTCTTATCAAGTAGACTCAGACTGCAACAATTAAGTATTTAAACTGTTGCTGCCAGCGGGTGTCACTGTTTTGCAACATAAGCAAAATGAGGATGTGCATCCCTATGAGTTCACCTCTCTTGTTAAGTGTTGCACGACTAGATTCAACATTTGGTTATAGCCATACAGTGCCACGGATCTTGCTGAAGTTCCATAAAGTCTAACTGAGGACAAAGTCTTTAGCTCCTCCCACTCAAGTGGCACATGTATATTCATATTATGCCTGCTTACAGTCTTGTTATTTTTAAGGATAAATGATAGATAAAGCTGTTTTACTAAGTCTTACTCTTGATATTCTGAGAAATTGGATAAAGACTCAACAACATTTCAAATTTACCTCTCTCCATTAGAACAGACATTCATCATTGGTGTGGGTGGAGGGAGATACCTATTCTTTAGTGTTGAGAGGCTTTCTGATGAGAAACTGTGACCAGGTAACTTCAGAACCAATATTTAAGGTTGTCAAAGAATACAAGAGAAGAAGCACAGAATCTGTAAAGTGAGCTCTAAGTTGGCCTCAGTTAAATACATGGTTTTCTGAATGCCATTGCCAGAATAAATTGATTCTGTCTGTCTTTAAAAAAAAAAAAAGTTCTAAGCTTAGACAAGACAAATTCATTTAGTTTTTTCAGTTGCTGTGTTCCTGTGGATGTATGTTTGTCTAAAATGGTGTATCACTATCATTTGCTGCTAGGGGCATTCTACAGCAAAGAAAATACACAGGTAAGGCAGCTGAAGTAAAACACCTGATAAGCAGCGTTTATTAAAGTACTGTATCTATTCCAGCCTGGAGACTGCCTTAAATGTAAGGAAAATCTCCAATATAACCTGCAGATATGGAAAGGCAGATGCTGCTTGCCTCTGCAAACAGGACCCACAGGGGTGAATTTTCATTTGGAAATTAGGTCTGCACTTTGTTCTGAGCTCCATTCAGGATGTGGATACAAGTAAAGCTATCAAAGTAGCTTAAGAGACTGAAGCAAAATACAGCGTGACTGGTCGTGCATCAGGAATGTTTTTCCTTGATGTGAAGTGGCTCAAAGACCATATTTTGAGTGACGAAGAAGTAACTTTATCGGAGTAACGTAAGAGTAGATCTTGATACCTTTTGGATTATGGATAGAAAGGTGTTCTGATGTACAGCTTCTAGGCTGCTCTTTTCTCTGTTGGATGGGATTCATGTTCTGAGTCCAAAAGCTATTTCTAGGCGATGCTTACATTTGTTTAGTTGTACAGCTGTCTTTGGGCAGTTCACTGGGTTTGTTTCCCAGCATGTCATATTCAAGCTGCTTATTCTGATCCCGAAGCACCATTTTTCTCCTTCCATGCCATATAATCTCCATTTATTATTTAGTGTTCTTTCCTTTTAGATATTAGAGGGATGTTTCCCCTTCTGTATTTTGCTAATAAAACTAAATGAAGTCTTGTAATACTTCATAGGTAAATGGACCTATAACGTTCAGTTTTATACAGGGACTTATGTTGCTTTTAAATGAAACACTAGAATACAGATGTCTGAACACTGCTGCAACTTCTTTATTAAGGTATTAGCATGGAACTTTTGTGGCAAATTTACTCAGCTACTGTTCAAAATCTGTGTGTAAATCAGGTTATATGTGGTCCATATTAGGTGTTGATATATTTCATAGCAATTAAGCAGAATAGAATTTAGGATTGCATTATGTTGTCTCTTTTTAAAGTAGTATAAATACTTGGCCTGGTGTTACAGTGGATAGAATATTGAATAATGGTTCATTTTCTAGATTTAATCTTTTCCCTTAGTATTTCAAAACAAACGTGCTCAACCATGACAACAGTAAGTAGAATTCTGATATTGTGTAGTGACAGTATTGACTGTTGGATGGAGAGCTCTTTTAGCTGATCCCAATTTCAGTGTTCAGCAAGAGTAGGTTTTGGACTTCAGCCACTTTTTCAACAGTTAACAAATTGATCTGGAATTTTGGGAGACTTATTTTTGGATTGGTTTGTTATTTGACTTTGCAGTTTATCATGGAATCAAGAAAAAATAAGTTTGAAGTGAAGTGTTTTTATCAGTGATTCTCCTTGCATGGTAGATTTGACTGTAAATGTCATTCTTGCCAGGGATTTGTCTAATTTGTTCTTAAAACCTCCTCATAGGGAGGTTTTTCTTACATGCTCTTTTCTACTTGCTCTAGTGTTTCACTACCCTTTAATACTAGGTCTTTCTTGCTGAAGTTTGGACCCTTATTTGTTTTGTCTAAATACAGATTCAGAATTGGAGATCTGTGCTAATCTTGCAAGGTTGAAGGACAACATTAATTTCATCCTGACAGTATCAACTGTAATGGAACTAATTTAAAGAGTAATAATAACGGACAACCCAAAAAATATTTTAGAGCTGACGAGAAGTTGTTTTAATTTATAATTTCAATTAACTTTAACTTTTAAACAATTTCTCAAAAACAGTTGATGGCTAAATTCATAATCTAATGATTGAATACTTCATTCTTTCAGATTAATGCAATAAAATATGAGCCATGGCACATCTATCCCTCTTGACAATCTTGTTATTAATTCAGATAGACACAGATTTTGTTCTCTTAATTTATTGAGAAGACATAGCAAATCACGCTGATATATAAGTAAGTTGCAACTAAAAAATTTAAATCCTAAAATAGTCAGATTATTTTCATAAAACAAGTTTGATAAACAATGAAATTATTTTTGAGTCAGATTACTTTTTTTTTTTGCTTGAGTTTCCACATAATTTATTTCCCTTAATTCTGGACTCAAAGGCTAGAAAAGGATATCGTGGGAACCTTTTGTTACCCAGCATATACACAAGATGCTCAATTTTTTAGGAAACACCAGCTTTTGAGCAAGAGGGGGGGAAAAAAAGGCAGGTCTGTGTGAATATTTCAGTATGTCTTTCTCCATCTGTCTCTGCATGTATTTTTAGCATTTCAAATATTTTTTGAAATGCTTTTAAACACTTTTCTTTGTTTTGTCAAATAAATTGTGAGTAGCTATGCCCTTAGCATTACACAGTCACCTTGTGATGATGTGTAAATGACTAATGGCATCGAGATTCAAAGTTTGGTGAAACATCTCTGCTTCCCTCTGGGATTCTCTTATACATTTCCCAGAGGTGAGGAGAATAAAGCTGTTGTTGCAGGTTTGTTTCCTTCATGTAAGCAGGTGATTGATAAACCTGTAGTAATGAGAAGAAAAATCTAAGAGTCTTTCTTATCTTTCAAGAAAATAATGAACATTACATTTATCCAACATTCTTGGAATAATAAAATAGACTTGAGCATCTAATTATTAAAAACTCCCTGGACTGTTTTGTATGACAGTGTGATTATGTCAGCCTTCTTTTGATTGAATTGAGTAACAAGAATTAGACAGTCAGGGGAGGAAATAATCCAGAGAATTTCTTTTGTTTTTCACATTATTGTCATACTGACCTTGGTACATGTTAATGCATTGCTAACTTGTTAAGCAGTAGACTTTATATGTTTGGCAAGGGCATTAAAATGTGTAATTTTCACGCTATTATCCATCAAATTCTGGTTGTAAGTCCAATATTTTCATATCCTAAAGTTCTTAAATCAGAGATAAAAATTAATTTATTTTTATTACCTATTTATTGAGAAATGCTTCTTCAAGAGTAGTCACTTGAAAGATCCACCATCACATTTAAAAGGGGTTTCTATATGAAAGGAGAATCCAGAAGACTTTAGTTACGTGTCCCTTAACTTTCTAGGAAGCAGTACTTTTGTTTTGGTTTTTACTTTCGTAAGATGAAGTAAAATTGGGGGGGTTTGGTTCTTATTTCAAGACAGGTAAAACAATAGGAAACACTATCTTGCATTAAAGTATGAATGCTAAAAATGTAACCTTATTCCTTCTAAAAGATAAACTGATTTTATTTCTCCAGCAGTGTTTCTTCTTGGATAGTGTAATTGAAGCTATGATAATAGAATATAACATTAAAAGTTATTTTATTTTTGCACAAAACAGTGTGCTGGATTATAATTTCTCTCAAAAGTTCTTTAATATTAAATCCATATTTTTATGTAGCATCACAAAGTGATATTTGGTGGTTCTTAGATTTATGGCAGAGCAAATTCCTGCCCCAGAGACTGTAGAAGATAAAAGCTGTGCATGTAGGAGTTCAGTAATATGCAATAGTTGAGGGCACCTGGAAGAGCAGATAAAGAGAACTCAAAGAAAAAGGTTCTTAGGATTTTTTTTTTCATTTTTAACTTAATAACCCATTCTTTTTGTTCTTGTCAAGTCTCACTCGTTTTTCCTTCGTAGTTTGGAACCACAGTGTAGTATTCATCTGATACTATGCTGTTGTTACTATCTTGATAACAACCTTCCTACTTTTGGTGAAGCCTGTTATACAGACAGAAGGAGCAAGACCTGGCTGAGCTTTGTCCTAATTGGTAGGTTATGAGGTGGAGTTCTAGTTAGGAGGAAGAATCCAGTTTGGATGCTTCATTGTCATGCTGAGAAGTCAAGTTAGAGAAATAGAAGCAAACAACTGATTTTTTTTTTCCTACTTTTTGACAGCTGACAAATCTGACATAATGTGAAAAGTGGTACTTCAGTGGGACACTTCCTCACCTGGTTAAATTTGCTTGTTGGTCCCAGGCTCTGCAATTCTATATGATAGAGGCACATGAGTTATTTGTTAATGTAGCTGCCCTTTGGACTTTTGCTTTTTTTATTTGTTTTTGTCAGAAGGGGCAATACTGCAGAGAATCACTATGGTACTGCAAGAGGTCTAAGCTGAAGGAAGTTAGAGATCTGTCTCATTTATATACAAGTAAATTAGTTATTCAAGTGAGAAGCATACCAGGAAATTCTTAGTGTTGTCAGTATAGAATAGCAGCACTGGGGAGGGGTCCTTAACCGGTCTCATAAAAGCTACTACATTTCTTGTGTTTGGTTCTGCTGGCAAAAATGTTTGCACTTTCTGGTCAGCAAAAGATAGTTTTGGTTAAGGCATGATCAGGTAATCTCTGACCTCTCTGTAGTCTCTTGATTCGCTTAAGGTTTAAGGCAACCATTTTAGGAAGACTTAATGATGCTTAAGCTTATGTTTGTTGTTAAGTGGTGCTAGTGTGAATCATGTGTTGACTACTTAGGTTCTGGGCAAGTGGTTGGGAATGCAATATATTACAGAACTGATAGCACACCGAGGGAACAATGGATATTGAGCAGCTAAGGCCAGCAGCAAATTTTTTTCACTGGTGGGTAGCACCGCTGAAATTAAGAATGTTTTTGTAGCCTTCAAACTAGAGGAATCATTAGACCGTGTAATTTAATCTTCTCTACCTGCTAGAGAGGTCTTACCCCATATTGAGCTCAGCAGTTTGCATTTAAAAAAAGAACCAACCAAACAAAAAAACCTATTCACATTTCAAGGATGTCACAGAGGCTCCACTACTTTCTAGTGCTACAGTTAATTGGCCTCACTCTAATCAAAAACAAAAACAAAAAAATATTTGAAAATGGATTTTTTTTCTGCCTTCCTCCATTTAAAGAGGAGTATTTATTTAGCAGTATTTTCTTCCCACAAAGAAAACCAGTAATCAAGTTACCACCACTCTTTTTCAATTAAACAGATTCACTTGTGTGTTGCTCTAAGATGTTTGCTTCAATCCTCAAGTCACTTTTGTAGCTCTTCTAGATATCTCCCATTTCACAGTATCCTTTTAAGAATATAAACTCCGTTACTGCTGGTAGTATTTATTTTTTCAACAAGGCCATATGTTGATATAATATTGTATGGGCCATTCACTTAGGATTTGGACTTGATGATCCTTATGGGTCCCTTCCAACTCAGAATATTCTGTGATTCTGTGTAATATAGTCCTTGTATTTCTATCCATAAAACTGGGTGTTTTGGTTTTAATAGGTAAGAAAATTGTATCAATGTTTTTCTGCCACAGCATTTCAGCAAGAGCTCCTTTTACTTGGTACACTGATATTCTGACCATGCTTAAAATCTGCGGGATTTAGTGTCTGGGTTTTTTTGTTTGGTTGATTTTGTTGGGGTTTTTTTAGAACCCAAGTAGTGCTTATATATAACTTTCCTATTTTCATTTTTTTTTTTAATGTCAACAGTAATTTTAATGTTAATCACTGATGAAAAAGCCAAGCAGGTGCAAGCTTCCTGCCAGTTCCCACAGCAGGCTTTTGGGCTTTTTAAGTTGTCTCAAACCGTATTTCAAAATCTCAGTACTATGAGTTCATAGGCTATATGTGTTGCAAGAATAGTATATCAAAAGCTCTAAGTATTATTTTTCCCCAAAAATACATTTACCATTACATACCATGTGATTAAAGTATGTCCCAGCATCCCAATTAAACAGATTGCCCAGAATTCTTTACCCTTGAAGAAACTAATACTGTGTCAAAGTTTTAGATGTGTTTTCAAATTAGTCAGAGGGTGTGACTGTAGAAAAAAGTTAAAAGAAATATTTCATTAAAAAAATCTTTTTCTAGTTCCACACCACTTCATTCATGTCTGCAGTTATCTCAGTGATGTTACAATATACATTGTTTGCTTAGTACTTCTTAACTGTAAATTAAAACGTTTAACAGTGCTCAATGACTATTATTACCTATTTTAAATAAAATAGTTCAAGTAAGAACTCAACATGAAATAAACTCAACTTATCTTGAAGCCAAAGGAGTTTAAAAACACTTATAATTGCTTTTCTGAATCTTATATCTGAAAGAAAAAGCTATGAAAAAGTCCTCCTATGAATCAGGTTGTTTTGTATTGTGTTCTGTCTGCTGCTCGTGGATTGACTTGTGGCAACTTCTGTGTTAAATATCCAAAGCTGGTAACAAGACAAATTATGGGAATTGTGACACTTTGGGGGTAAGAATTGGGCATTTGCAAACAAAAAGTAAGAAAATTCTTTCCAGATTTATTCTTTTTTTTTTAATGGAATAACAAGCCTATTAAAGAATTGTTACAGATAAAAATCCTGTCTAATTTAGGACTTCATAAAGTATGCCTGAATAATGAAAGATGCCAAAGTACAGTTCTTAATATAATAGTGTTTTGCAACACAGATGCACCAGATCATATTTCAGTGAATAAGTGAATATGACTGATATGCAAGTGTGCAGATTTTTCTTACAACTTGCTGAAAAAAAGTGTTTTTCTGTTTCACTTCAGCTACTTCTAAAACTTGTGCTGTGAGGTTTACTTCTCTGTCGTCCTTTTCCTTAGACTTGTTAGCATGGGTATTTCCTTTTCTAGTGTGGATGGTATGGACTTTCAGGTTGAAAACTTGCTTGTGAAAGAGTTTAAAAAGTGGTTTTCAGTAATTCAGCAAGGAAGAAACAGTGACTAAGAGTTCTGACTCTTTTATATTTCTAATAGTTAGGTTAAGTCTTTTCTTAAATTTCTATTAATGAATTCTATTACTTAATTTTGGGTGTTCTGGTTTTAATTCTCTGACAGTTTGGATGTCACTGTTTAGTATTAAAACAATATATTTGTGCATGATACAATTTTAGGTGATAACATTCTGTAGTTTAGCATTGTCCTTGCAGAAATTCGTGTATGACTCCCAGTTTGTGAGTGGCAGATTTTCCTGAACTCCCAGCAGCTTCAGGAAGTCTCATGTGTATGGCATCATCAGAAAGCAAGCTGTAGCAACAATGACACCTCTGTTAAGGCTGTTACTATAAGCCCTTCCATAGCGTTGTGGTGTTTGTAGATTAATCAATAACTTGGAAGAAGAGATGTCTGGGAGGTTAAGGAACTTTCTTCTCTACAGCCTGTTTCTTCTTCAGCTTGAATGTACTTGGCGTTTTGGAACCAATTACTGTGAAAGATGCCCCAAACAAATAGAGGTGTTGGACAGCTGAAGAATCTGTACTGCACGTCTTCTCTTTGAACATCCTCTCGGCAGACCTTGTGTTTGTTGATAGATGCAATGACATTCTTTCATAGATGATATCACCACAGTTTTCTTTCTGGAATTGAATAAGATTAGAGAACCATTTTTGTTTTCAGAGTTCAGATAAAGTATTGAATCATTTGTTACCTTTGGCTTAATTTTTAAAAAAATAAAAATCTAGGTCCAGTGCTGTTCATATTACACTGACGTTGTTATCAGTTGACTTGCATCACTGGAATTAAATTAAAGGTTAAGAAAGACTTAAATCAACTTCTCTAATACTGCTTTGGAAAATCTTTAAATCCTTTTCTATCTGAATAGGAGAAGGTTTCCTTTTTAAAGTGTCACGGGATTTAAGAGTTGTCCAGAATTCTAGTTTTGTGTTTAACTTTTATCGTACTTAATTTCAAGGAATTAAGTGTATGCTTGGAAGAAGATGCTTGCTGATGTACTCGTGTTGCAAAAGCTAGCTGACTGGTGTGATCACAGCTTTTTGGAAATCTTTCTGGTGTACTACATGTGATACAAACAATAAACATTTGAGGTAGGTGTAGCTTGGGCAGGCACTTAGAGGAAAACATTTCCAGACCACCAGTATTCTGTAGCAGTGTTACAAGCAATTTCAGTGATTTGGCAAGCAGCCATCTAGAATGGGGTAATCACCTCTCCTGATTTCACAACAAACAAATCTGAACCTCCTGAGGGCGAGTGTGAAATACAACAACAAATTCCCCGCTGTCCACTGAGGGTTTTAAACACAGGATTGGGCTATCAATTTAAGATGTAAGTGTGAATCACTAGTTTAGGTTTATATACAATGTAGAAACCAGTCATTTCTAACTACCACTGTCTGTAACTATTTACATCTTCTAAATGCTGATACAACCACAAGCATATGGGAACTATTGCAAAACTCATGGTACAAATCAGGAGCTTTTAATGTCACTGAAGTCTTCAGTAATTCTGGTGTGATAGTTTCTAACATGAAGACGTTAGCAGACACCTGTCAAATCAAACAAAAACTCACAAACCCCAAAAAACCTCTGAAAAATGTCTTTAGGAGTGGAATGGAAAAGAATTTTACCCCAAATATTTAGTTCACATTTTTGTGGTGTGGTCTTAGGAAAGGGTATAAATGCTGAAAATGTATTAAGGATAGAAACAAAGTACATGCTAATGTTAATACACTTGTAATGATTTACTTTAGCCATGACTGCATGTTAAAGGTTTATTAAAGATCTTTGGTTTATATTTCTATAATTGTAAATAAAGTACGTGTACAGATGCTGTATTAGTTTCTGTGTGCTTCTGAAAAAGCCTCAAGTATTTGAATAAGAAAATGTACCTTTGAAATGAGCTCTCATTCCTGTGTGTTTCTGTAGTGCAGAAAACAGCATACTCCTAATCCTAGTTTATGCCTTTACATTTTAACAGAGGAAAGAGAATGCTGGGTTGGAACCCAGAGGGCAGATGTGTGCTTAAGCTGAGTAAGAACTTGCCAAGAAGTGCATGTTTAATGAGACGTGTTGACTTTGGCAGTTACCTCCACTTTCTTGTGGTTCTTGCCCTTCAGTTTTTCTTATTCCTCTGTGATACAATCAGTATCTCAAACTGAATCTCCTCTTGTTCCATGTCCATAAGTCTGAAAGTAATTAGATTAAAGTAGATTCAGCTAGTCAGGTGATAGTATGTGTAGCAGGAGGAGGTGGAATTAAGGCCTTTATCTCTGACTATTTTTTTCCTTGCTTTTTGCTTTTTTTTTTTTAAGTTACAGTGATGACAAACATTTTTGTTGAGCATTCTCTCCTCTAATAGATGAACCTCACAGAATGAAGAGGCACTGACTTTCTATTTTCTCCTCTTTCCTGACTGCATATCATTTTTCTCTTCTTGCTCCCCACCCACTGAGTCAATTCTCCCCTCTCAGCAGGAGCATGCTCCCCCTTTCTACTCTCTCGAAGCCGTGTTGCAGGCTTCCTGTCCTCATAGTCATAGCAAGGAACTGATGGGAAAGGAAAAGAAATAAAGAACAGCACCAACAACCACCTTAGATCCCAGCAAAAAGACAGCACTGTTGTAATTCTGCCTCACTTGAGCAGACACCCAACACTTTGGAAATCTGACACTGCTTGACTACTTTCATCTCCTTGTTTCATAATGAAAACATAATCAAGACCTAAGCTTTTGTAGTTAAATCATCGTGGAGCACCTTGGTGAAGTCAGTAGGGGGCTGGATGAAGGGGAAAGGCAGAAGACAACTTGGGCTCTGTCTAAATGCTTCATTGTTCTGAATCTCAGTTCATCACATGTTAAAGCAGGAAATTTGTTTTGTAGATGTTGAGATGTTTCTGATCAGTCTTAACATACATGTTATTTTGATTTTGGCTATCAGTTATATAGTTGGTTCCATATAAAATTCTAACCTCCACTGCTCTGCTACTGCCTATGAACCTGTTAGTACTGAATCACAGCAACACGTTGCTGTCCTATGTGTCAAGATGCAAATATATCCAGGAATAGACAACACACTTGTTGAATATTAAGCATGAGAATGTGACCCTGGCTCATCCTCTTGCTGTAAGGGCCCATGTTGCTCTTTCTTTCTAACAAGACATGTTTCAATGCAGTATGTTTTCAATTTTCCCAATTAAAATAGAGAGCAAGGGAAGAGGAAAGCCTTTTGTAAGAATAGAAATTCTCCATTCATATTACCCTGCTGTTTAAATACTCTTGACAATGTAAGAGTACAAAGCCTGTTTCTAACATGCAGGGGCTTAGAATCAGTGTGGCTGAGTGGACAAGGAAAATGAAGACAGCAGGAAAAAGAATGTGTATAGTATTAACCATGTCCTTTATGTAAGCATTTAGTATGACATAGAGATGTATGATGGTGTCTGATGTTGAAAGTCAGAATCAGGCCTACCTCACAGCTTCATTTTATTGTTAATCTTTTGTAGCAATAGTTGTAATTTATGGCAGCTTGTAGGCTTACAGACACACATTAATATGGCTTCCAGTAGGCTGTCTCCATTCTGTCTCTACTTGGGAAATTTCTTGGTCTCATATCCTTTGCCTTTGATTACTGCCCTCTGCAAAGTTTACGGGTAGCAGTCTTTTAAAGTACTGAACAACACTCAGTACAATTGTAACCTTTGCAAGGAAGCTTTGATAATCATCCTCCATCTGTCTCCCATTCCCATTACATTTGCTAAATAATTTTATTTGCTAGTTTCATGCTATTTTCCTTCCATTTTATCCCTGCAAGTGGAAATTGGTTTATAATTAGACTTCAAATAACTAACAGGGCATAATTCATCAGAGCCTTCTGGAGAGAAAGGAAGCCCCTTCCTTCACTGTAGGCTCAGTAGTATAGGATGTGTGTTGCCCGTTCCGTGCTTCAACCTCACTCACCCTCTTTCTTTCCAGCCATCTGTGGAGGGCGGAAAAAAATGGATGTTGCTATAGCAAAAGACAGAAATACCACCATACACAAATGAATTGCTGAAATCTAGTCAAAATGCACTCCAGGCAATCTAAGTGCATTCCAAGGATCCCCAGTTGCTTTGACCAGCTTGTTCTGGCTGACCAAAGCTCCTGCACCTCTGTACTGGTAGTTTCATTTCCCAGCTGCTTTGGCAGTGTCAGCTGTGGGGCAGGCATTAGGGCAAATAGGCAGTCTCTCCTGATACAGAACAAATCACTTCCAACAGCTGCACCTCTGGCTGTATCCAGCTGATAGTGCTCCATCTGACAAACTCTCTCTTGAAATCTGAGTGTGCTCAGACTCTGGGCTGGTATAACCAGCACAGCTGTACTGACCTGACTGAGTCTGCAGTTTACAGTTAGCTGAGCATCTAACTCTGTCCAGGTGTAGTGGGGCACGTGGCCTTCACTGATGTGTAGGACACTGCCAACATCTGACACTTTCCTTCTTTCCTTGATGCCGATAGTTTAAACAGTTGTCTTGAAAATCCAGTCTTGGTGTAGCTGGTCTAATGACAGGTGAAGTTTTGTGTGAATTCATATCTGTTCTGCCTACATCTGTGTTTTTCCGTAAGAACTGAGTGACCTTACTTTCTCAAAGCTATTTATTTCTGGGTGAGTTGATGATATTTGGAAAACACTTACATAAAACTCACCCAACACACTCTCTCTGCATCTTCCTGTGGAGTAGGAAAGAATTCAGAAACAGTTTTATGCAACTATTTTTGCTTTGTTAGGCTGATGATACCAATTTTCCACTAATCCAATTGGATAAACATGAATGAAAGGTTTCTCTAAGTTGCTTTTTTATTTTATTTAAAATAATTCATAAATGTTAGGAACATTGAGAGAATGCAACCTAAGCTAATTCACTGATAAATCCAACTTGTTCAATACTTTAAGGTGTGTAGAACAGGATGAAAAATGCCAGGAGTCAGGAGCACTCAGGAGCTAATGTCCTGACTGCTAGAAACAGGTTCTACCAGTTCAAATCTGTTTAGTACATTACTCTCAGTGGTGGTGCTGGTTTTGGAACAGGACCATGGTGTGAGTGTAACACTGAACTGGATATCAGCATCTTGCACAGCTACCCACACAATTAAATTTATTTTGTTGCTTTGCTTTTCACTGACAAATAGCCATTGCGCTGTCACAATGCCAGATGTAATATTGGATAAAACATTTGTTTTAGTAGCTTGTAGTTTTGTTTTTTGTAGCTTGGCAACTGTAATGGTTGCCACACCTTGAGGAGAGCCAAGCACACATGTAAGAAAAAAGATGCATCTTTAACGCATGATGAGCTTAATTCCTTTCACACTTCTATCTTAAATTCAGCTTTAGGTACTTTATTATCTGGATGGCTTAGGTTTGCAGTGTGTTCACAAACCATTCCATTTTGTTTATATTTAGGTATGCACTCAACTCCAATAGTATATCAGCATTTCTCGAGATTTTACAAGTGGACATATTTTTTGTCAGTCTGAACAAATATCTCTACCTAATTTTTTGGTTACTGTGTTTCTGAAGATGAGAGTTACAAGCTAATATTGTCTGCTACATATGTTTTATATATATAGAATACTTTGTTATTCCCATTATCAAACAACGTAAAAGATAAAATTTCCAAAAATGACAAAGGTATGCAGCATTTAGTTGATAGGAAAATGATTTGCTGTGAAACTTTATGAGAAGTGGATATTAATAAATACAGCAACTATGTCTCTAGTTACTCAGCTAGCTTTCTAAAGGAAGCAGCAAATACAACAAAGATGTTTTAAGTAGTTCTCGTGCTCGTGTGGCACCTGTTCTTTTCCAGCCTTCATCCAATATACTAAAAAGGCTTAGTTTTTTTATACTTAATTTAGATTTAGATTTGTTCTCCATTAACTTTTAGACAAGGTAGCATAATTAAGTATGTACCTTTATTAAGAGTCATTCCTCAGAGAACCCAACTTTACTGAATGCTCAGATCAATGCACTTCTCTTATCACAATCTATGTAAAATAGTAAAGATTCTGCTGTGGAAGCCCAAACATATAAATATATGAGCAAAAATATGCCTGTAGTAATGAGGTTGATGGGGTTGATATTGAGACAGTGCTGATAGATCAGCACAGAGAGGCAGCAACTGCTGCAGGCTCCAGGCTGGTCTGCAGGTCTGTGTCACTTCATACCCTGAACTGCTGCAATACAACACCTGTGTGCATGGACCTGGGGTTTTTTCCCAGCTCTTCACTGAAGCATATGAGAATACTCTACCAAACTGCATGTGTAATTAGAAGAGTGAGGCATCTAGTGATGTTACAGTAAGTGACTATAATAAAGTCTGGCTAGGATCAAACTTGGAGAAGGCAGTCTCTTTTTATTTGAGTCTGGAAAGGGGAGTGAGTATTATGGTAACTTTTACATGGCAGTTAAATACCTTAGCTGAACTGTGGCATTTTTACTGAAAAGAACATAATCTCTATCCTTCTCGTTCTTCTACTAGAGAAAAGAAAGGATTGATTTTTTATTCAGTACTTCTTTATTTCATATATAGGTTAACACTGTAGAGGAGAGAAATGCTAATTTGTGCCTGTTACAGCTCCTTAAGAAATAAAAATATGTAGCCTTAGGATAAACGGGGAGAATTAAAATAATAAACCAGTGATACAAATTTTCCACTTTCATCTCAGGATCCACATTTAATCTTGTCTTTTTTTGCCAGCTTTTCTCATCCTGAGAAAAAATGCCAGGTTTTCTTGGCATCTGCCTTCTCCTTTGTAGCACTTGCCAGTGGAAATCTTGCACTTACCTCCATTACTAGCTGTTTCTTGAGTAGGGCATACAGGTACCTGGTGAAGTAAATACAGACAGGCAATTCTGAAATGCTGCTCAGATATTGGTACCATAATCTTGAATATGCTGTTGATGGGTGGAGCCTTTAATGGTCAGTATTATACAACCTTGGATGGAGTTTTATTCCTCTGAAAGGGAAGAATATGTCAAGGAAAAGTTAAAGACTATCAAATACAGTATGCAGTGTTTCCTTATTTCATAAGTGTTACATATGTGTGTGTGTTTCTCATTTCAAGCCGGTTGTAAGGTAGTTTAGTGATTGCTTGAAATTTAGATGTATGTTTCAGTAATCTCAGAAATTACCCAAGGAAAAAATCCACTGCAGTATTTTGTTTGACATATATCTAGAAATCATAATGGTATGGAAAATCCACTAATAATCAGAAATGTTTGCATTTGAAAATAACCTTCATATTTTGTTTAGTGCAAAACCATATATGCTTGCATAGAGAACTTCAGCAGAAGCTTTAGAGATGGTGTTATCACTTGTACATATGCAGAAAAATATATAAGTAGAAGTACAATGATTAAAATCTTTGAATGTGTTCTGTAGTGACTTACAGTATTTTTCCTTTTCACTTTAACTCTGGCATTTTCTTCTATTAAATACATTCTTGGATAAATATGCCTATTAAAGTGAAATGCCTCTAGCAGTTATGTTACGAGCTGTATAAACTTTCATTGTATTTTATATGTCTCTTAGTTCAGATGTATTTACAAGGTTTTTATACTTCTCTTATTTTAATTCCTTCTCTTTTAATGGCAGTAATTCTGTACACTTAAACTTGCTTGCAGTGAAATGCTTATTTTAAAAGCCATGTAAATGAAAAGCCCTGAATTATTTTGAGCTGTTTGCAGCCTGTTCTCTGGTGAACTTCTGAAAACTTTTTGTGTCACTGTACTTGTTAGTACAGTGGAAGTTCTCTCTACCTGCTACAGTATCAGATAATGGCAGGAGCAAATCTTGTGTGAAGCCCTGATTAGCATGTATCTCCTTCTGGGGACAAGTGAATAATAAAATTTCATTTGTAATCTTTCTTGATGTTGCTCAGCCAGAGAAGTAGGTGACACCATAGAGCCAGGCACCTGCTATCTCCATCCAGAGGGCCCCATTCCCAGTCCTGCTTTCACAGGGGTCAGTGCTCTGGCCCTTGTCTTCAGAGAACCTAAAGCCATTGCTGAGATTTATTGATTGTGACACTGGCTGCAAGATTTTTGTGAACTCTTTAGTATTTCAGAATGAAAAAAGTCCTGTGAATATAGGAACTGGCTGCTAAAGTCAAAATCCTAATTCTTTGAGAAGACAGAAACCTGTACTGCATGGCCTCTTGTCCAGCTTGACGAAAGAGGACTTTTATGAAGAGGTCAGGAGGAGGACTGAACAACCATTGCTTGTGATTTCAAACCCAGCATTCCAGTGAAACCTTAAGAGTTTTGGTTTTGCTAATGAGATGTGCAGGTAGCTTGTAACCTTACTGCAGACTTCTTGGAATTTATTTTTGGTTTAAATAAGTGAATTTTGATTAGTTCTCTCCTGCTTTCTCTTTGCTGTTCATAAGTGTAAAGGAAAATGAGCCACTTTCTCATCATTTATTTCGCATCTCCTTTGGAAAGAAGCAAAACAGGTGCATAAACCCCTGTGTCTTTAGGACCTGTATAAAGCATAGTACATTGGTTTTGGTGATTTGGTTGTGTTCTGGTTTTTTTTAAGGAAAGCACTTTTTCATAAACTGTCATCCAGGAGTTTTTATAAAGCATTACTTTCCAAGGAGGCAATTTTGATGTCCTGTACTCCACAGAGTTTATACATACACAGTAACTTTTCATGTATGGCATGTGATACAGCCACGAGAGTGATAGTAGTTTAGTGTAAAAGCAGTTGGATAGTTTATACAGGTAGGAACAGCAGCAATCATGTAAGATATATATTTATTACAGAAGGCTGCGTTGTCTAATCAGCTGTAAAAATTTTTTTGTTCTCAAGGTGGAAAAGGTCAAATGAAGCTATAGTCTGTGACTCCAGCAAAACATTCACATTTGCAATGAGGTTTTTTTTCACCAGCCTTGTATTTGTTAATTAATTAACATTAAGGAAACTGTTACTGCTTAAGCAAATTGAAAAATTGTTTTTAGGCCTGTGTTCCTTGCATCTAAATTCAACATCTTTATGTGGTTGGTTTATAATGCTGGGGACAAGCTTGTACCTGGAACCTACAACAAGGCTCCTGTTTCTTCTATACAAGTAAAATGAAGAAACATCTTCTTTACATTTTCTTGTTTAAGTAAAATTATGCATGATACGTCATCAGGCTCTGAGTATAAAAAGGTAATATTCCCTTAGTGTCAGAAAACTTTCTGTGGTGTAGTAGCTGTCTTGGGAAAAAGTCAGATATAACTTGGCTGCCCTAAGTGTTGGTGGAAGCAATTTCTGCTGCTTAAGTGTAGGAAACCCGAATACCCTTTTGACAACAAGTGTTAAGTCAGGTGAGAGAGACCAGAAGAAAAGTCTCTGTGAGGGGAAAAGTGATATCACCTAATTAGTTTCCAGATTTTGAAAAGGTTCAGATGAAGGCATGGCAGAAACCCAAATGCAGAGGATATACTGTATCAAGTAATACGATTTTGTAACCTTTCACTACTCCAGAGGAGCAATGTGATTGACTCAAAGCTGAGTAAAGTTGTGTTAAAGGTTTCACAAAGTCCTGAATATCTTGCTATTGGAATGATGCTGAGACACTCCAGTTCCAGAAAGGGGAAGCAATATGTTTTTTCACTCTAGACTGGAAAGAATAATGTCAAATTACAAGCATAAAGGGAAGCAACAATTTTGCACTCCATGTCTAATTACTTCCAGGTAGAACCAGGATAGGAGGACAGAAGGGGGAGTTTTGTTTGTATGCACTTGTTTAAGTTTCTTATCTATAGTGTGATAATGTAATTGCATCTCTTCTGGAAAAATTTGTCAAGTAGATTTTAATGATGAACTGTCCCAATCATGTAAGCCTTTGTGATTATTACTAATTATTACTATATTATTAATTATTGCTAAAAGGTCAGGAAGAGCAAAACAAAGTCCAGAAGGATTGAGGGAAACATGAAATACCCTCTGTGCTGTCAAGCTCCATAAGGGTTAAACCATGACTGTTACACCTGTTTCCTTGTGTCAGAGTGGAAGTGATCCTTTTAAACTTAAGACAGAGGAGAAGTTGTTTACTTTGAAGCCTTGTCCTCCCTAAGTCCAAAAAGTCTTCAAAATGAACTGCTTAGTCAATGATGGGTGTACTGACAGTATCCAGTACAGCCTGAGACTCTTATGACAAACCGTAGTCTGTCCCCAGGCTGTATCCAGAGACACGGTGGTACAATAGCCTTGTACATCAGAGCTGCCAAATGACTTGTGTTGCAATTTCTCTGCCCAAATGGGCTGTCTAGATAGTGGGAGATGTACAAAGAATTAGCTCAGTTCCTCACAACACCAAGGTCATGAGTTCAATCCCCATACGGGCCATTCACTTAAAAGTTGGACTCTGATCCTTGTGTGTCCCTTCCACCTCGGAATATTCTGTGATACCTGTGGTATCACATGAAGCCTGGAGAGGGACTTCCTAGACCTGAATTTATTTCTCTTCTCACATATTTCCTACCTGCTGCTGAGTATTTCATTCAGGAAGAATATCCTACCTGTATGGTTAAAGTTAGGTGGTTGTGACAGGATAAGCTCTCTCTGGGAGAACCCTCTTATTCCTTCCCCAAAGGAATGCCATTTTACACCAACAAGGGACTTTACCTACCTCCCAGTTGGATTAACAGTAGTATACATCAGCCAGTTCATGAAAGCATGTGATAGATTCAATTAATAATAAACATCTGAGTTCATCAAAGAAGAAAAAAAATACACATATCCATAGCATATTATGTGTAGTCTGTGACTTAAAGCTGTTTATACCTAAAGTTCTATTACATAGAAAAGAAAAATTAAGCTAAGTTTGTAGAGGTGTCAGGCAATGCACCAAGTAAAAATTAAAAGCATTAGCATTGCCAGAAATATGGATTAGAGGGGCAACATGTGATGGAAAAAACTGCATTCTGCAAGCAGGTGACAGATTTTAAAATTGTATGAAATACAAAGTCAAGTGTAGACAGATGAACCCTTTATCATAGCAGGGTTATTTCACAGATCATGTCATATAACTGAAGAAAAGTAAGAATGTGTCTCTCTTCAGGTGACAGTACTATGCTTCAATGAGATGGAGGGCAACTCTTATTTTTCAACAACTTAAATGGGAACTAAAAACACCTTGACGCTTTACTAAGCTGAACAGACAAGTCATTGTGCTCCCATTGCCATTTTAAGTGCTTTACTTTTGGGAAGCAGCACAAGAAATCCTGGGAGTGATAGAGGGTGATCCATGTTATCCCAGTAACATTTTACTAAGCCTAGAAATAGGTGGTCTAATAATGTGATGATGTACAGTGGGGTCAATACCTAGGAAAATAGAATATGCATACTACATGATTTCTTGTTGAGAACATGTGACAAAATTATTTCAATCACTTTTCAAACATTTATTTTTGTAACAGATGATATCAGCTGGGTTTCGTGGGATTTTTTTCCAGTTTATTATTATGAATAATCACGTGTTTATGTCACATATCATGTTTCATTCTTTGAAAATCTGTAGCTGTTTGGTGGAGAAACCAGAACAGAGCCCTCAGGAGATGAGGAAACACTTGCTGAGAGAGAGTAGCTTTCTAGAGTGTGAGGGACAAACAGGTTGTGGAGGAATGATGGCAAAGGAATAAGCCCTATGTAAAGCAGAGATCTGATGTTCTCAGATGTGCTGAGAACAGCACGACCCCAGGCTTCAGAGGGACTTTCCCTAGAGACTCAGACAACACTGCTGACTTTTCTGCAACTCTGGAAATATCTGATATGCTGAAAAGAGGATTGATTTATGAAGATGCAAGTACAATCTTTTGCACAAAAGAGCTATCTAAAAATACACAGACATTGACATAGTAATATGAAGATACTCAACAACCCCTCAGCTCCAATTAATGAATTTCAGTTATCAAACATTTAAATATGACACTTCAATTCTAATTTTGCAATATTTTACATTTCTTAACTTTTTACAAAGCGTCAAATAAACTGGAGATATGATTTTGTGCCTATTGTTTTGTTTTGATTTTCCTCATTTTGAGTTTTCTCCCTCTCAAAAAAATCAGTGTCTGTTCTAATAAACCCTAGCTTTCCTAGTAAAAGGCTATTTTGGAGTGTTCACTCTAGAAGCAAAAGTCTGAGCAGCCTGACCTCAAAGCTCTGGCCAGGTCAGAGCCCACTGCAGCGCAGTGTGCAGTCAGGAACAAACCTGCATCCCTGGGAAGGCTCCAGGGCACCAAGTTCACATCTATTACAAACTGACAGATTACCAGTTCAGGATCTTCCCTATGGTGATGCTCATTTTCCCAGCCTACCTGCCTGCATCTTTATATATATGATTAATTTTACATAGAGAACTTGGTCATTAAGAGATTACTTACTGCTTTAAAACACAATTAATTTAGAATGTGATTAATAACAGTAAACTGAATGCATGCCCTAAAACATCCCAGTTTTTACGAAGCTGCTTGGAAACTATGTAATTTAATTTAATTGAAATCTAGTTTAAGATCCGAAGATAAATGGATGAAGGAAATAGTTTAAAGTAAAACACTTGGAAGGTTTGCATTGTTTCAGACTTTACTTTTCCAAAGTTTTTTGAAATAGGGTTTACTGAAAGAACCATTTAATAAATTGAAGTTGTGGCAACTCTTTCATATATGGGGTTAAATATAATTGTTTATTCGATGCTTTATAAAAAGTTAAGAAATGTAAAATATTGCAAAAATAGAATTGAAGTGCCATATTTAAATGTTTGATAACTGAAATTCATTAATTGGATCTGGGGGGTTGTTCAGTATCTTCATATTACTGTGTCAATGTCTGTGTATTTTTAGATAGCTCTTTTGTGCAAAAGATTGTACTTTAGTTTAGATTTGCTCTTTGATGCTGTTTTATCACCAGGGAAAATTAGATATCTTTTTTCCAGTAGATAACTGTTTTCCAGTTTTTCCTATTTTCCAGTCTTGTAGTCCTGTGGTCTAAATAACTTCTTACATTTTGTACTGTTTTATCTGGTATATTTGGAAAGAACATTTTAAATGCTGCACAGAATTTTGAGATTGCAATGTTTCTTATCATTTCTGTTGTTATTCTTTGGTTAAAAGCCATTTCTAGGAAAAAAAGGCTTTCAAGAAAACTCTGCTTGTGTGTTTGTGTCCCGCAAAGTTAAAACTGAAGAGAACAAATTTTTTAAGTGAAAATGTGATATCAAATGTTTAAAATGTTTCCAGTTTTTTAATATAAATGTTATAAATCTCCCCCTCCCATTCATGATGGTACTTTCTGTTCAAATGCAAAGACATAATCTTATTTAGCCAGAGACTAAGAAGATTTCTGTATTTAGTAAGCAATTAGTCTTTGTGGTTGCTTTAAGATTCTTGAGCATTGGTGATTTAGTAGCCTTCAAAACAGTTACTCATTGTCATTGGATCTCTGTTCCTTCATGTCTGTGAATATTCGGCTCTGTGATTTTATTTTATTTTCCTCACTGAGTCAATATAATAATTCTCAGTGATTTTGGGGAGCACAGCTGAGCCCATTTAAAAAGTGACTGTATAATGGTGATTGACCTGATAGTTTGCACATCACCCCTAAAATGCCTGAAGACAGTGAGCTTGAAATTAAAAAATAATAAAGATCACTAAAAGGTCAAAATATTTGCTTTTGTTTAAAAATTAAGTCATTAAGTGGTACCGAATTTTTATCAGAAGTGTTGCTATTTAAGAAAGATTGGGGGCTTCATCAAGTATAATTTCCTGTATAAAGTGACAAGAGGCCCAAAAATTTATTGCTGAAATTAATTTATTAATTGAAATAGTTTCAAATATCTCCCGGATGCCTTAGATTAATGTGTGTGTGGACTGAGTGTACAAGAAGCAAAGCAAGCTTAGAGTCTGTTTCATCACATATCCAGCTGGGATTGTGAATACTCAGTGCTGAAAAATCAGAGAAGCATCACAGAGTAATAATGGGATCTTCAGTTTCTCCCTTACTGCCACATCAGGATGTTGTGAAAAGTTGGTTGGTGGGGCTGTGAGAGGAATAGAGACTCTTGACTTCATCCAGCGAAGCGTTTAGTTCACAAGAGGCACATCACAACAGCAACCTTTGTATTCAACATGCTGCTGAAACAACAACAGCAGGAAACAACAATCCACAACAGTTGTGATACTCTTCAAGAAGGAACGCTACACAAAAATAAAGATATTTACTAAAAAGAACCTAAAAAAGGTCAGCGAAGAGAAGGAAGTTGTACCAGGTGGTGTGGAAGCTACTTAAGGACACCATATGGGATATTCAAGGCCAGCACCCACCACCTGTCATGAAAGGCGTGAGAGAAAGTGAGAAGACAGCAGAGCTAGACAACAGAGTAAAGGAAGTTAGAAAGAAGTAGGTGTTCTTTAAAAAACTGAGTTCACACCCAAATGATGTATTAAACATATTTAAATGTAAAAACATGGTAAGACAGGTGAAGGAATGCTTGAGCAAATGTTACAAACAACTGAAACTGGCAATAGGTCTTACTTCTGATACACCAGGAGCAATGTGTCTGCCAGTCTTTTGAGACAGTGATCATGGTGTAGAATTAATATTTAGAGAGGCTTGTTTCAAAGAAGTTAAATAAATCCTGTTTGCATTGCTGTTACCTGTGGAAAAAAACTATGGAGAATCCCATGATGCAGCACTTCTTCCTAGGCTTTCTGAAAGGATATGTGAAATTAAAGGGATTTAACAGTCATGCAACAAAATAAATTATAAAATGAAATCACCAGTACCAGGTTTTATTCACCTAAACTTTCTGAAAGAATTCAAGAAAAAAAAATTGCCGGCATTACTGACAGTGATGCATAACTACTTGTTTTTCAAATGCCTTGTTATCAGAGATTTTGTGGCTGGATAGTGTGATGCCAGTTTTTTGAAACAGTTCTTGAATCATCGAGGGAGCTGCAAGCCTGTAGTCCTGTGGTTTGCTTTAGGCAGTTCAGCACAAGTTATGACACAAAATAATATTTGTGGATGCTTGAAAACCTGTAATCTGCATGGGACAAATCCACAGAAGGTTTGCAAAGAGGACGTATACACATACCTTGGAATCTTTGAAAAGCTAGGAAATCTATGGATAAGAATGCTACAGCTGATATAGTTTCCTTGAATTTCCACCTAGTTTTTGTTAAAGCCCCTAACCAAAGAGAGCACATAGATGTAGCGTGGATGAAGCCCCAGATAGGGAAGTAGATGGAGAGAAAGCAGCAGTTCTCAAAACAGGGAGGTCACAACTGGAGGCTTTTGCTCAATAGATGGTCAGGTAAAAAGAGTGAACAGTGATATCAGGTTTTCTGATGGCTACATGGGTATCGACTGCGCTAAAGGCAAGAGCTGGATGCAGTGTAATCTCAGATTGAGTGATTTGTCAAAAACACAGATAGTTGTCAAGTGATGCACTTAGGAAGAAATACCCAGTCAAAATTCACCTGCAAAATGGTGGGCTCAGAGCTGACTGTTACCAAGCAGGAGTAAGATTTTACAGTATGACAAATAACTGAGGATTCCAGCACTCAGCAGCAATCAAAAAAAACCAAACAAAATTATGGCAATTATTAGGGTAAAAAGTGTAAAAAAAGGACTATCATTATACCACAGTGTAAGTCCAAAGTTCACCTTTTCTTGAATGCAGGGTATGGCTACTGTTTGATACAGAATATAGGCCTAGGTAGTTGTTTGTAGTGACCAATTACAATTCCTCCTATGGCAGGAATTTGATGTAACTTATGAGTAAGAGAAATTCATCTGTATGTACAGTCAAATAAACATTTAGGATTGAGGACTGATGCAGATGATGATATCTGCCTTTACTGATTATTGACATTACAGTTAATTGGATATGCTTAAAATCCAAGAGTTACTACTCTGTTTTGCTAGACAGCACTTATGCAGCATTTGCCAGTTTTGTGTGAATTCTTCATTTATGAACACACAAATACAGCATGAATGAACAAAGGAAGGACAGTCCCTATCTTAAACAGCTTCCAGTCTTTTGCAGTTTTCTCCAACATCATGAGTGTTGCAGATTACTAAAAGTTTTGAAGTTTTTAATTGAGATTTCTTTTACTGATTTCAAATGATGATTTGAAACAATTTCCACCCAAAAACAGTGTGAAAATATTAACATCATTTTATGCTCCTGAGATCTTTGCAATATTGCTTTTATTTCAACAAACCATTACATTTTATTGCATTCACTAGCCACAGCTTTTCACTCTCAGTCCAACTGTAGCTGCACATGTCTTAATTGTCACTAAAAATAACATTCTTTTTTACCTTACAAAATCCTGAACCAAAATTAAATTCCTATGCATTGACTGCATGGTTTAGCATGGAAAATCCATCCAGTATATCAGGGAGAAGAAAAAAACTTCAACTAGCTGGAAAAATCAGGAGAGGCATACGTCCTCTTAATCTGAAAACAAACAAACAAACTAAAAAACAAAACCACCCAGCAGAATTGCCATGAGAGACATCCAGAAAGCCAGCTGTGGGACTTGGTTCTTGAACAGGAGAGCCAGCTACCATACTTGAGTCGTGATGAACACATTATACAGATTTCCAAAGCTGAGAGGGTATTCTTTGTCTTTTTCTTGGTCTGCTTTATACGCCTAAAGTTTGTTCTTATAATATTCAGGGACCTGATTTTTAAAAATCCCTAGCATTGTCAGCTTATTCTCAGAGCCAAACTTCATTTTGGCATGCTGTGGAATTTGATATCCTCTTAGACTTGCAGACACTAAGTAAACAGCCTCCCATTTTTCAGTGTCTTACAGGATGCTGTCCCACAATGTTTCCGTCTGCCATTGTCTGAAGGAACCAAAATAGTACAGATAAACTCGAGGAAGCTCATCTTTTCCATCACAGAGTTGCCAACAGGGTGTTCATGCTGATGGTTAGTCTGGACAGGAGGAAGTCAGCTGTTAGTTAACCTATGTTAAGCTTTGTATTTAATCTGTTTGTGTCTCCAGCTGCCCTGATGATGAATACAAAGTAACTTACTAATATAATAGAAGTTAGTAAATAAAAGTTAACTTATTGGTAATCTTAATGTCAATCATTATTTTTTTATTTTCTATTTTTTATTATTTTTTTGTTTTTCCTTGAAGATAGAAACTCGATGCAGTGACTTTTCATTATCAAAATTCAATACGCTCTATCTATAAACGAGTCCTCTTATTTCATTTTAAGTCTGGGTTTTGACATATTTCTACCTCTGTTCTGTTAAAGAATCATGCAGTTTGAATGGAGGAAACGTTTTAGTCTTTCAGACAAGATAAGATAGGCTGTTAGAAAATGACTTTTACAGCTAGCTTTCATTTTCAGGCTGCTCATTCCCACTTCTATATCGTACTGTCAATCAGGCTACGGCGACTGTGCACCTGCGTGGTAAACTGCATCCAGAAAGTAATCTATGCTAAATAAAAATTTAACTCCAAACAGTTCCTGAGGAAGGTGTTCTTATTAAGGCTGAAAGAAATGCCTATGAAGTTATGATTGTGACTGGAAAATGTATATGGGCATTCTGTCAGGGAGACACTTTGCTCAGTCTGAGAGAGCACCAAGTGCAGCTAAACAGGTTAGAGTCAATTGCTTCTGGATAATTAGATTACGTGATCAATTAAGTGATTTGTGGAACAGAGATGGGTCTTAGGAGGGAGAGAGGGGTGACAGGCCATTATGGAACAGGGGAAGAATCATCAGCTCTTTTGGAATTAGGACAAGCTGTAGGTGCAGTTGTGGCTAGAGTTAGTGTGACCCAAAAGCTGCTATTCCTGTCGTTATTGCTGAAGTACTTGTTCACCATCCTGAGATTGCTTGCATAGTATATATTCCTTGCATTTGTTATAATTATGCAGCACTTTCCATCAGTGGGAAAAGTTATTAGAACCAAATTTGTATCTATTGAAATTTTATCAGGCCTCCCTATTGGTTTGAAATCTAGAGAATCTGTCAGAAGTTCGTTTGTTTTGTTTGGGTGTTTTTAATAAAACAGTGGATCTCATGAGCAGACTCATGTTATGAAACACGTTCTTCCATACTAATAATTTTTATAAAAGAGACTAATTCTTCTCAGTTGTCACAAGCCTCGAGTCAAAATTCATTATCTCCATTTCCTTTGTGGTTAACAGAAGGGGAGAGAGAGAGATTAGTCCTTCAGCTTGCATTTCCATCCAGGCTGGTTTAGGATGAGGCAAACTGTTTTCTGAAGATGGTAGCGTCTCTTGGGTTATCTGAGGGGGCATAAGTCTAGGTATGCACTGAGTATTTTCAGACAGCTAAAGCTGTGGGAGCAGATCCCACTGAACATGTTGCTTGTTGAGATCCTTGTGTGAGACGTGACCTAAACTTTATGGTTTATGTTCCTTGTGCAACTCTTATTTATATTTTAGCATGGCTGTTATAATCAGGTAGCCTTACTGGCTATATGAAGAACCAGTTCTTCAGTCTCCTGTGCATGCCACACACATGGGAATTCAATAGCAATCTGTACCATTAGTAACACAAGGATTTACTTTCTTCTGTTAGCTGGTGAAACTGCTCAGGTTAATTGGACACCACCTTGTTCTTGCATGAGGAGGCAGAAATGAAGTCTGTTTTGTTACTCTTTCTTTCAAGTCAAATAATACAAACATTTTTGGAGTTTCTTTCTCTGGTAACTTCTGTAAGAGTCCTCCTCTTGTCTGCCAAAGTCATCTTATTCAGGGATTATGCTAAGAAACACAGTATTACAAGCTTGAAGAGTACAACAGGTTTATATAATAGCTTTGGAATATTTTTCCAGTTATTTTCCATCTCCTTTCTTATGTATGCAAACAAGGTGTTAGCTGTTTTGATCGTTGATACCCACTGAGCAAATGTTTTCACTGAGCTTTCTATACTGATGCACAGGTCTGGCTTTTGTTTTTCTTGAGCTGATAGCAGTTCACTCTAGCCCTAGCAGTAGGTTATTCAAATTAATCCCTTTTGTGTGCATTGCTTTGCATTCGTAAGCATCTAATTTCGTCTGTTCCTGATGCTGAATCATTAGTAGCTCCCACACATGGAAGAGTAGATACTAAACAGATGCTAAAATACAGGACAAAGAATGACAAAAATCGCTAAAGGACTGCCACTCTTAACTCCTCAAGAGAACTTAGGTAGGGTAGTAGAGTCTTATGTTTGATTTTTTTCCCGTGTTGGAGGAAAGCATAGTTTTTCTTTACTTTCAGTCAGGTAGTTATCTTAATACCTACACATAGGAAGGCTACATTCAGTCTGCCTTTTGAGAGCTTCACCATGGTCTCTTCAGACCTTCTGCTGTCCTAAGGTACCTAGGATAAAGAAACTTATGGATTTGACACAGAAGATCAATTATCTTAAGCCCGGTCCTGGCTTCTGCACTGTTTTTTTCAAGTGGTTTCAAACCAATTGAGGGTGCTTGTCTGCACAACATGCTGTAGTTTTGCTGAGATTTGGTGATTCTCAGATGCTTAAAGAGCAAGTTAGGCCACTTTACTGAGAGCATAGATTAAACTAGCGTTTTTAGCAAACAGTGAGGTTCAAGTTAATAGAGGGCTGAGGAATTTTGCAAAACAATGTACCTACATTTGCATTGAAATTCACCTATTATAACACAAATATTCCCATGAAAATCCAAGTTAGATCTCAAGATGAAACAGTGATGTTTTGTTTATAGCATCTTTCACCATTCATATCTGCCTTCAGTTCTGATATTTTATTCCTTCAAGATGACACAGACGTTATTTTTCCCACATCCCATATGTCCAAATCACATATAAAGATATTTAGCTCAAATACCATGAGTGTGAAACATTCCACACTGTGGGTCCAGGGTGACGTTTGGCATGTCTTTAACATGCTGTGGTGTTCAGTTATAATACAGCAAATTTATTTTTATGCAGCCTGCCTTCATTGAAAGTATGGAAAATTGCTTTGCAGTGAGTCATCTGACAGCTAAAGAACTACAAATCTGTAGTGATATTTAAAGAGAAAGTGGCTCAGAGCTGACAGAGTTCAAGACAGAAAAAGAAACAGAAATGAAAGAGAGGGCCTCCAACCGTGGAGAAAATAGAGGCAAAGACTAGTTAGGAGGAGGAGTGATGAGAAAGCCAAACAAGCTGAGAATGTCAGAGGCAGTTCAGGAGATTATGCATATCATCCTGAAACGAGCATTGGGCTTCAGGTGTCTCTCCTGTGTTACACCAGTGTTAGCAAAGCAAAGATTCTTTGACCCTAAGGGAATGTTGTAAGCCCAGATAAATAAGAGTAATAGGCTCAGTACACTGTGAGGAATTTAGAAACATGCAGGTAGAGGTTGAGGGAAAGATAAATGGCTCAGCTTTCTGGATCAAGACGTTAGAAATGGTAGTTTGACCTTGGCTGAGCACCGAGTACCCACCAAAGCCACTCTATCACTGCCCTCAGCTGAACAAGGGAGAGAAAATAAAGGTTCATGAGCTAAGGGCAGGGAGAGATCACTCACCGATTACCATCACTCACCTGGGCAAAACAGACTCTACTTGGGGAAATCAATTGAATTTGTTACCAATCAAAATCAGAGCAAGATAATGAGAAGTAAAATTGAATCTTAAAAACACCCTCCTCCCCATCCCTCCCATCTTCCCAGGCTTAACTTTATTCCCTCTTCTCTACCTCCTCCCTCACAGTAGTGCAGGGAGATGGGGAATGAGGGTTACAGCCAGTTCATTACACGTTGTTTCTGCTGCTACTTCTTCCTCAGGGAGAAAAGTCCTTCCCCTGCTCCAGCATGAGGTCCCTCCCATGGGAGACAGTCTTCCATGAACTTCTCCAGCATGGGTCCTTCGCATGGGCTGTAGTTCTTCATGAACTGCTCCAGCATGGGTCTCTTCAGGAGCCCTCCAGCATGCATGCAGTCCTTCAGGAACAGATTGCTCCAATGTGAGTCCTCTGCAGGGTCACAAATCCTGCCAGCAAACCTACTCCAGTGTGAGTTCCTCTCTCCATAAGGCCACAGATCCTGCCAGGTGCTCCTCTGGTGTGGGCTTCCTATGAAGCTACAGCTTCCTCAGGCTTCCACTTGCTCGAGTGTGGGGTCCTCCACAGGCTGCAGGTGGATCTCTGCTCCCCCATGGTCCTCCATGGGCTGCAGGGGCACAGCTGCCTCACCATGCTCTGCTCCATGGGCTGTGGAGGAATCTGCTCCAGCTGCCAGAGCACCTCCTCCCCCTTCTTCTTCACTGACCTTGCTGTCTGCAGAGTTGTTTCTCTGACATAGTCTCACTGGCTGCAATTACTTCTGCACAATTACTTTTTTACCCCTTCTTAGCTATGTTATCCCAGAGGCATTACTGCTGTCACTGACGGGCTCAGCCTTAGCCAGCCAGCAGTGGGGCTGTCTTGGAACCGACTGGCGTTGACTCTATCAGATATACAGGAAGCTTCTGGCAAATTAACTTTTCACAGAAGTCACCACTGTAGCCCCCACCATGACCAAAATCTTACCATGCAAACTCAGTACATAGAAGAACACTGGTATTCTGCACTCCATGATGTTCAAACGTGTGAGGATTTTGTTAGACCATGAAGGAGGGAATTTCAGTTAGACAGGAATTATTACAGACATGAATATGGACTTCAGCAGCAGTGCACTCAAAGGGAAGATGGGTTCTGGCAGTCTTACTTGCCTAATGTTAGGAGGGCTAACACTCAGAAGTGAGCGTGTGGGAGAAGCAGTCAGTTCAGGGTCAGAGATGACTTGCTTTGTGTTGAGGGATAAGATCTGAGTAAAGAAGCACAAAAGCTGTCTTGGAGAGCAAAAGAGACTTATTTCCCATGACATTTGAGCCTTCTGAAAAATTAGCTGGTAAGGAAATTATAATGTAGCAAGGGAACAACAGAACGGAGGCAGGCGGTTAAAGAGATTGGAGACTACTTGCCAAGGTCACTGTTGCTTTGCCTATAAAGTTGATGTCCAAAACTGAGCTAACAGTAAGATATCCCAAAGGAGGGGGATGTTTAAGGAGGAGGAAGTAGATGAGTCAGAAGCAGATGCCTGGTGTTTTTAAAGCACCACACTGTCATGAATGAGCATCATCAATAGAAACACGTTTTGCTGTCAATTGTGTGTGTTCTCCTTGCATTCTTGGTCAAGTCTACAGACTGGGGGGGGGGACTCCTTGGGAACGTCTCTCATGCCGAGTCCCCCAGCCTGTCCATACTGCTTTTTGTTCTGGGGATTGTTTTGACCTCACTCAGTATAGAACCATATTATCTGCTTTAAGAAAGTAAATGCAATGTACAGTATGTAGCACAAAGAAGAGTACAGTCTTTTATTGAAAGCAGAAGGGAAAAGAGTTTATTGTCTTACTTTTATGATTAGAATGTCTTTCAGTACTACAATGTCAAAACCAACTTTTCTAAATGCATTGAGTAAGGTTAGAGCCACTCTGGCATCCCAAAATTTGAAGGGTGTAATATTTTATTGTCCTCAGTTCTAAAATGCTTATTACAGATCATCTTATTTACAGCTCTCATGTCTCTTTTGAATCCGCAGAAGAGGAATATCAAGGGCAAACCAAGAGAAAGTGCGTTCGAAGGAAGAAACAAAAGAGCAGTTTGCAAATCTCTAATAATTTACATGGAGAACAAACAGACTGTGGAATGCAAGAGGCTCTAGTTCAAGATAATTTACAGCTGCAGCAGACAGACAGTCCCAAAATAAGCAGAAACAAAAAGAGGAAAATGAAAAAGAAGCGACAGAAAGAAAAAAAGAGAGCAGCTGGCTTGGTAACAAAAACTACCAGTGTGGATTTTACATATCAGCCTGACAAAAACAACAGAGAAGAAGCAACAGGCTTAAAAGACATACATGAAAAGGCAGATAGCATTCTGGACTTCCTGCAGGCAACACAACAAATTTATTTTGCTGACAGTATGTACCACTCTTTCTCCTCTCTTTTCATGAGCATTACCACGCAGGGGAAAATGGATGTGCATTTATTAATGCTGTAATATGGGACAAATCTACTAGAGAAGTGTCTCTCTTGAACTCAGTAAGACATGTGAGTTCTTAGTATTTGTCCCACTTTCTGGTGTGCACATGAATATGTAAGAATCCACATCAATAGAAAAAACCTGTGGTTCTTTGTTTCTCTGTCTTTGAAAATATACATGATATTCCTTACTCTTTTCTTAAACATTCCAAAGCACTCGGGGCAAGTGGTTAAAATGGGCCAAATTCTTCTTTCCTCTGCAAGCAAACATCCAGAAGGATTACTTCCTTTCAGAGGACTTCAAATGAGGGCAATTGCTATCCTGAACTACTTTCATGCTTAGCATCTCTAAACCAACCTACTTTTCAGAATGTTCTCTTTCCCAGGAGAAGATTTCTTTGTATTATATAAGGAAATCTAAACAGCATGCAAGAGGAAAGGGCAGGATACTGTTGGCACTGCGAAAGTGTATTGGCATAAAGCACTTCTGAACAAGGTGAATGAGAACTGCATAATGCATATTCCATAGCACTTTTCAAAGGATTGCATGGATGTTATCCCTAATGGCCTATTGAATGTTCACCTGGTTACTGTGGAGCTGAATGGAGAATATTAAACAACTTACTTATCTGTATGAGTCCATCTTAAGTCAGAGCTCTTGGCTCCTAGTCCCGTAAAATTCATCTTTAGACTACAGAATTACTTTAAACACCCCGTTAGGTTGACATCAGGGATTTCTTGTTATTTTTTTTCAAGATGTATACTTAGAATTTTCTTTGCTCCGCTGTTAAGTTTTTCTGCTACATCAGATCTTCATACTAAGCCTAGCATTGGAAATCTATCCTACTTTTTGGCTAATGTATTTCCGTCACCAAAAATATGAATTTTACTACTTCACTGTAGTAAATGTAAGCTAAATTACATGTGTTTGCTGCGGTAGAACACCAGAGTAACTGAGAAAGATTGCAAACTCTTCAAGTTCTGCTGTTAATGCATGAACAGAACAGAAACCTGATCAGCTGTCCACAACTGTGTTGCATCTTGAATTTTAAGGAGGGGTGTTGTTGAGCTTCCAGCTTTTCTGGAAGTCAAGTTCAGGTTTTGACAGTTTTTGACAGCCTGACTGGCCCTGGTTTCAAACCAGCAGGTCAGTGTTGAACCAATGAGGACCTTGGAATCCACAGAGAGGAATTCTTAGGTAAAAGGAAGTTCATCTGCAGATAAGATGTGACATCCACAAATCAGAGTGTGACTAACTTTCTTGTTAGGCAAATTGTAGTTTATATATAGATTTGACATTATGCTGTTTGCCTTTTCTGGTTGAATGACTTTAACACTCCCTGTTTCTTTTAGATAAAATTGGAAGCCATTGCTTTTAGCAGCATTTTCAAATGGTCGCATTGGATCATGTTTCTACTATATATCTTAAAAAGCTGAATCGGGAAAATTCTGTTCTTCTCAGTTGGCTTGCTGGTAAAAAACAGAAGAATTAAATAAAGGGAATCTGGTTAAAGGGACAGACTACGCCTTGTTACTGGAATGGAAGAATTTATGCTTTAGTAGTGTATAAACAATGCCTGCCCTTCTCTGCTGTGTTCCATGCTGTTATACCTGCTTTTTAAATAAAAACATACAGGTGCAATAACAAGATAATTGGTAGCCTCCAGAAGTGCTTTGCAGTAGTTCCACAGTTTCCCTGTCTCCAAATATGTGTGCATTTTTGTAATACAGAGTGTGTTGGAAGCAAAAACACAGTGCTTTGGCCACTGTACAGTTTATTCATCACACCTTCTTCCTCTGCTAATTTTGAAAATTTAGATTCCTCTTGCATTCCTGTCATTGTGAATCCTACTGTCCTTTTTACTTATTGAATTTTGTAGTTTTTCCCTCTTACTATTGTTTTTATATTTAACAAAAAGTTGGAGGAGCAAGCTGCTCTTTAGTGCCTGATATTTGGTTGTCAGTTGTACTAAAAAGGAAGATGCTGTCTTTGAAAAGATATAATTAGGAAAATTTTTCTCTGTGTTCACTGAACATTTTTAACATAGTTTTCCAATTGTTTTTCCAGAGAAATCAGAATGCACAGATACTGCTGTAAATTCAGCAACTACCCAAGAGCTCTTACAATATCTTGAATCTCGCACCGTCTCTTCCTCAGATGTGACTCATCTACATCGTTTGAAATCCCTTGTATTGCTACAGGATATTGAGAGATTGAAGGATGCCTTGAAACAATTCCAAGAACAATCCATGATGCTTCCTGGTAGGTACCATTAGGTACCATTCACTCGTGTTCATTCACTGATTTTTTTTGTGTGTGGATTAAAATTCACATCACTTTTTAATTATTATTATTATTAGGAAGCTGTAAATAATTATATAGTGGTAAATATATGCTTATATAAAACTTGAAAATATAATTCTTGCCAAAAATACAGCGATTACCCTCTTTCCATTTGGTTACAATCAATACAGAAACTTTTCTCACTTTGCAGCAACTATAGAATACAAGATGATTCAGGGTTTTAAACTAAAAAGAGAGAATTCCTGCCTGTAGAGTTCGGAGCTGATATGTTTTGGAAGGGACACTCTTAGAGAAGTACATATGTATTCTTTTAAGGATAGATACAGAGTATGACACCCCTTAAGATTATCATGGATGTGAAGCATCTACATATACATGGGACAAAATCCTGTGCATTTCAAGCCTACATTCTACAATCTTAATTGTAATCACACAGTCTCATTGGATGTAATACACATGTGCAAACCAGGTAGAACTCAACAGGAATAATGAAAATGGTATTGTCACTTTATTGAATTAACTAATTTAGCTTCTGTCAGTTAAAGCAAAATGGAACTGTTGAAGTGACTACATTCAGGATATTCTTTGCAGGCCTTATCCATATTCTCTGCAATACAGTTGGAATTCTCTTGGGTTTTGCAGCCCTGAGACAAGTTGCTCTCTTTACTTTTATACAGCAGAAATGTCCAACTGAAGAGAGAAAACAGAAGCAAATTAAAACCCATAATTTTCTGATGCATGTATTTGTTGCTTGGAAAAGCAGAAGACAATTTTCTGAGTGATTTTTAGAATTCATTAATGTTTCTACTGATAGAGCCTGGAATTGTTTACTCTTCCAGTTAATTTTTTTCCCTTTGTAACTCTTGTCATTCCAGGTTCAATTCTAATCTCATTCCAAGTTCACAAAGATGTAACCACAGTAGTTAATTTGATATTCATGAGGTATAACAACATAAGAAAGAGGAAAATACATTCTTATAAATTATTAAATGATAATTAAACACCTGCTAGGTATTAATTTGCTTCAGCAGAGTTTAACAGTACATTCTATTTGTAATTCAGGAATTTCAATGAATGAAAATTTAATGCTCTGCAATTTTACTTCGAATTAGACCTTTAATTATAGGGGCTTTTCCTACTTTTGTCTCAGAAATAGGTCATCTTGTCCAGTCTGAGTATTTTACATTTTAGGTTTCATTCCCAATTAAGAGGTGATAAAAGTTAAGAGTTACTTCAAAAACTTGTTGTCTTAGCAAATTCAAGTTCTTATTATAGAAATACAAGTTAGGACTGTTTATGGAGATAAAAATGTACAGTACATCATAGTTATCTCTATTTTTTTACTAGTTTGTCTGATTATCTTGCCTTTTTTCTCTTTATTTTTACTGGGGTGTGATGTACTAGAAGCAAAGGTCATTCTATATTAACATGGTAAAATACCCAATCTATTTTAGAAAGGTGTATTATTTTTACAAAGTAAACATTTTATTCCCTGTGGTTCAAGAATATGTTAAGCATATTCTTATATATGTTAATATGTTAAGGTTCAAGCAATATGTTAACCCTTTTTCCCACGGTTATGATTGTATTTAAGCTGCTAGCATCAAAGGAGTCATGATGGGTGCCATGTTTTGTTCAGTTTTATCTTTAATTCCTGGAAGGGAAGAGTAAGGAAAAAATGAGAATTGATCCATCTCTTTCATATAAGTGTACATTCTCCTTTAGTAAAATTTACAAATTATACATACCATTATATGTCTTTTATTTCCTCATATATCTGTATGTTATGGTTTCATCTAACTCTACACTGGGGTTACCAAGTTTATGCCTTATGATAAGTTTTGTTTTCTTAGTACCTTTTTACAGACCCCTTAAATAAAGCCCTGGTCTGCAGATCACAAATTGAAAATCACTGGTTTAATACCACATTTTGGTATTTCCTTCACATCTCTTAGCATGTTATTCGTATTGGGAATCACGGTGCAACCAAAAGAAAGAAGAAACAATGAAGAAATAAGTTTCTATTTTATCTTAAGCTCCTAGGTCCCAATATTTACTGTCAAAGAAATTGCTAAAGAGATTGAAACAAAAATTATCAACATTAGGTGTTATATTTAACCCTTCATATAAATGAGAAAACATATTTAAATAAGAAAATTTCTGGTTAAGAGATTCTTGTTCTGTCTAGTTATCATCCTCCATCAACTTACCTTGTACTTTGTGCTTCAAGTTACTCTGTCAAGTTGACCTTGTAGTTCAGTGATCATACAAAATTGAGGTTGGTCAGGAGTGTTTGTGTGAACATAATTATTTAAAGTGTCATTGTTCTCAGACTGTAAAAGACAACAAAATGTCCTATTACTGTTTCCATTTATTTGGTACTCTTTAACAAAAAGAGTACTTACCTCTACCTAAAATCTTGTATAAGTGCAGGGAAGAGAATGTTTAGAAGTCACATAGGTATGGATTTCTCATGAGGGGGCTTTGCTGATCTCTGTCAGAAAGTCTGTGTTCATTTACAAAAGGAAGCCAGGGACCTTCATGGTCCTGCACAGTGCAGTGGGCAAAGGAGAAGAGTTGTGACTGGAATTAGTGCTCCTTTTGCTGGTTGGAAACTGTAACTGTTTAAATGAGAGCTACTTAATTCCTATTTCACATCAATTATTAAAGCATAGGTGATCGCCTAATTAAAAAAAAGTCAGTATCTGCTAATTTATGAACTCATTTATGAACTTCTACTCATCAACTTCATTCCATTATCTATTAACGTTTTCCCTTTGTTGGTTAGTTTCAAATCTCAAACATACTCTTCCCTTGTTGCCTAGGAAATTATCACTCATGGCAGAGCTCGAAGCTTCTTTTATCTGCCTTTTTTTGGAGAGTTGTCCTTTATATATGTCTTCATTGCAGGGGAAGATACATTTGGCAGACCAGAAATAATGCAGTTACTGTGTGCCTACAGTGCAGAGGCTGATACACAGAGGCCTTAAAATGATTAAATTTACACTTCTTTTTATGAAGTAACATTCAAAGAAAAGGAAAAGAAATTTGAAAACTACATTAGCATAACATTATAGAATCATTTTAAATGTGAACATTACGTGGTAAGTACTGTGGAAAGTCCTGTCATTAAAATCAATAAAGTCACATAGGTAATCTCTGAATTAAGACAGAAGTCATAGCATTTTGAGGCTTTAGTGCAGCTGTGTGTACAAGATGACTCATTCTCAACTGGGGCTTCCGGATGCTCCTGTGAGTTCAACAGTGGTGTGAAATTACTCTCCAAACAGAAAGAAGTGAAGATGCATTCTTTTAGCCTTACCCAATGATCATGTAATTTCAGCTTCCTTTTTTTCTGAATTATTGAATCATAGCAAATAGGACATTTTGAAATATAGGAACAAAATTTTCTCATACAAATGACTGACCTCCTAAAATAAAGTGCACCTGCTTATATAGAAATTCATATGTATTCAAGCTCTGATATATTCGTTGGTTTTACTGAAATGCTGATATTGAATGGAAACAAATGCTCACACAAGTCTTTCCTGTTCAGAAATGTCATGGAGTTATTTCAGGAGGAATGTGTTTTCTTTGTTTCAGATCATACAAAGGTAGCCACGTCTCTGTTTCACTACTGGATTACAGATATCCTTCCTGTGAAGAACAGGAAATAAAACCTTGCCTGCATCTGTATGCACAGGGTTAAAATTTAATATACAAACTCATAAACAGCTAGCAATTGTTCAGGAAGAGCAGTATCAATACACACTCTACAACTTCAGGTAAATGGATTTTTTATTGTGTTACAAACTTCAGAAGACAGTAAACAAGGTAAAACAACATGTGACTTTTTGTGTTTGGTTGGTCAGGAATATCCATATGCTGTGTGACCTGAGTCTTCAGCTGGGTTACTATGTACATTTCTCCTTAGGATAAGGGACTTAACTGGAATGATAAAGTCTGTATCAGGTATTTTGTTTAAGAACAATAGTATTTCCTTTTTTTGTTTGTAAATTTATCATTCCTTTCTGGAAATTATATTTCTTGACTTTTTTGTATATCTACTTGCTTGGAAAACAAAACTATATTTTTTATATTTAAATCTAATCAACAACACATCGTGAGGAACATATTTTTGCTGAATAAACTGCTAAATTGTGGAAATAGATGTATTTCTACATGTGGGTCATGTAGGTACTGTTTGGAGTTATGAAGAAACTTGGATGGCATTTTCAGAACTGTTCCATGGCTAAGCCTGTTACAATCTGACAGGCCTCACTGACTGCAGAGTTATGGGACTGGGTTCTCTCACTGATTACTGTGTAATCTGTCTACTACTATGTAGTCTTTCTGCAGCTAAATTTATCCGTGTGTAGATAATACAGTAAATAATATCCATGGTTGTAAAATGTTTTGGAATCATGAATTAAAAAATGCTTTGTAAGTAAGAGCTTTCAGCCGAGTCGTTCATCTGGTCTTCTATCTTGGTGTGTTAGCTTCTTCATCAGTAAGATAGGGGCAACGTATTTATCTCCTCCAACATGTGCTTGGAGATACACTACTGATAAAACTATATAAACATTGCATGGTTTTTTGCTTTGTTTTTTATTTTTTATTGTGTTGCCTGATATATCCTGATGTAAGGCATTGGTTTAGGGATGCTCAAGAATTTCTAATAAAAATACAATCATATCTCTTTCTCATTTATTGAAGAAGTTAAAAGGGATTCAATAGCACACCAAAGGATTGCAGGTGCAGAAAAACTAGTCTTGTTGCTATGGCAGCTGTGTGGAGCTCTGAAGAACCTGAGTTTGGTCTGTATCTGTTAGGAAAGATGTGTAAACCAAACATTGCAGAGGGATGCTCTCTGCTTTAATGCTCCTTAATTGCTAACACATAGGCACTGTACTGTAGATGTGACTTTTCACTGAGATCCTGTGTGCCTCAGTCCCACATCTGGAGAAAGAAGAAAATATCACTTTGATGTGAAGCACCTAGATACTCTCCTAGAGCACCTAGACCCATGGGAAATTAATAACTTCATCCTCAGATTAAGGTTTGAATGTCACACAATAAATGAGGCCTAGGAACTGCAAAAAAGGGTACACAGTAACTCATTGGGTAAACATCATCTGTCCTAAACAGTGAATATGAAAAAAATAAATGAGGTCACATAATTAAAGGCAGAATTTTGAAACACAAGTACAAACCAGGTCAAATAAGGACCACAAAAACCACTGTAGTGCCTGCATTTCCTGATAATCGAGTGACTGTGCTGAGGGATGTTATAAGGCTGCTGCTTTGAGTGGACCCCAGGACCTGTCAATTCCTTCTCCTTGTCCTCTGGATCCCAGGCTGGTGCACCTGGAGATCTGGATGTCTCCCCCACACGCCAGTGTAGGTGAGTGCAGCTTTCATGTTCCCAGGTTCAAACGGTAGTGATGCTTAGCACGGATCTTGGGGACACACACAACACTCACGTGGATGACTACACAGGGCTTTGATGCCTTGAATACCAGCACAGGACCCCAGTCTGTCTCATATCCCTGCCTGGATCCTGGCCCCTCTTAACTCTATGGTTCTCCTACTCACCAGCTACTCCAGCCTGACACGTTTACACACTCATAAGCACTCATGCACTCATGTCACACCTTTGTTTATTGCTTTAATTTCTCTTCTTTAGTATTTCCTTTCAGTGCTTGGCCATTTCTCATAAACACAGAATGGTTTGAGTTAGAAGGGACCATAAAGATCATCAAGCTCTAACCCCTCTGCCATGGGCGGGAACACCTTCCACTAGACCACGTTGCTCAGTATTAAAGGGATTTTTAAAATACCACTGAATTCTAAATAACTGCATATAGAGGAGCATATTTTGGTATCTTTGCCAAACAGAAATATTTTCACAGAATCACAGCATGGGTAATGTTAGAAGGGACCACAGTGAGGTCATCTGGTCCAACCTCCCTGCTCAAGCAGGGTAAAATTTTGTATTATCCCAGAATGTGAGTAAAATTTCTAGGTCAAAAATGTACTTTGCTTGAATCAGGTAATAATGGAAAGAAGATTACTTTCAGTCTCTCTTTTTTCCCTTTGCTTTTACCACTGTAAGAGCTTTATATTCTGTGTGAAAATCAGCTGGCCCCAGCAAAGCAAGCCTGGGAACAATTTCAGAGCATAGCGAGTTAGTTGGTGATATCTGATGTCTTTGTAAATGACCTGTGATAGGAGCTGAAGCTTACACTTATCAAACCTGCCACTATTGCACTAACAGGGATTATGAGGAGTAGAGGATAAAGTATGTTGAAGAGTTTAGAAAATTGGACCAAATCCAAGCAGATAAATTGTAGACTGTAATTGTAGATAAATGCAATTGCATAAGAGTGTATTTGTTTCTGAAACAAATGTGCCAGACAACAGTGTGCTGATTTGCAACATGCATAAGGACACTTAAGAGCAATACACAAAAGAACAGAGCTGAAGATCTAGTTTAATAGTAAAAGAATGGACATTACTTAAAGTAAATTAGGCAGTGTACTATAAACAGCAGGGGTTCCATGTTTAATGTCCTATTTGCAGTCAAAAAAGATTTCATACATCAGGATTTTAATACCTGGTCACTTTTCTGTACTGCTTCCGTAAAATAAATGGTGCTCAATCTTCCTACAGCTTTTCAGGTTTATTTGAGTAGTGGTGTAACCAACACGGCTGGGATATGAAAATTGAAATATTTAAATTAATATCCACCAGTGAATACTGTGGCCTGCCTTTCACTATACAAGGCTCCTTCAACATAGCAATGAAACATTTATCCTTTTGGATTTTCATGCCAAACTTATAAATGGCAAAGGAGATGGCCTTGAATTTTTGCTTCTTCAGCATCATTCAGTTTAATGAACGTACAGCATCATGGAATTTCTGAGGCATGGAAGAGTTTTTTTAAGTGGACTTTGCATCAGAAAACTTCAGACTGTTATCAGCATATTTCAAACTTCTGGGAAGACACCTTTAAAATTTTGGTTTTAAAACCTACATGGGCTCCAAGAGCAGGAAGAATTTAAGGATCAACTGGAAAGTAACCTGCATGTGTTTTCAAGAGTAAACTTTGTCATTTGCATAATTGAGCACTGCACAGTAAGTAAGGAGCAGCAGCACAGTGAGAGAGAAATCGGGCTCTGAGTAGGTGGTGGTCCTTTACCAGTGTCCAAAGAAGGCCATGGAGGCTGAAGTAATTTGAGGCATCTGTGGTAGTGAATAGCTAGTCACTACGCTTGTATGCAAGGGTATGAGTTCAGAGCCATTATCTCTATATATAGGTACATGTTTTATTCTTAAAATTGCCTGTAAGACCTTAATTTTTCTCTTTTGTGGATATGTAATGTGGGAATCAATCTCTAATGTTACAGATTTTTACTGCTGTGTAAGTGGTGCAATATTTTATATAGCACTTTACAATCATGTAGAGTTATAAAGTCCTTAATACGATTTCTATGACAGCTGGGCTCTCTCCTGCACCACTGCTCAGTAGGCTGAATCTCTGAAATGGCAGCATAAAGGCAGAAGATTTTTAAGCTGTCTTTGACCAAAGGAACCATATGTCGTCCAGTAATATCAGGTATATCATAAAACCAGTCCACAGATGAAGTGTGGAAAGTGGTGTGTGTTGTACGTGTACAGTATGCTACACATTAAGTATAATAACAAAGAGTGGAAATGACAGCAAACTGTATGATTGGGAAAATGTATTATATTTAATATTTAGGGAAACCTCAGGTTATAGCTATGCAGACTTCATTAATTGCTTCGGCCCTAGATTGCACCTAAGGAGGGCTGCATTGCACGTGTTTATGCAGCTAATTAAGCTTCACTGTTTACTACTTTATCCTCTGCATTGCATATAAATAAACTTTTGTTTATTGTTTTCAGCTGTTAGATAGATATATGCTGAACTGAGGGGACAAGGGGACATATGTATAAAGAAAAAGCAGAAATTTACAGATGCTGTATTTTTTTCCCTTCTATAAGGATATAGGAAAAAGCTGTATATTCTGTGATTATTTGAAAACAGTGCATGTGCACCACAGTCACTGAAGGTCAAATATATAGCTTTAATAAGGATGTTCTCCAAGTCGAATGCCTTACTTTGTAGAATTAATAGTCTGTTGTCATTTTAATGTACTGCATACTCTTGTAAAATGTGTAAGCAAGCTGTAGTTCTCTTTTACGTTATTACTGCAAGGTAACATCCTGGTTTAGGATTCATAATGAAAAAAAAAAGTGTCATCTAAGATTGAAGAGGACTGCACGAAGAGAAGGAACAAATCTGTGGTTCAATACCTTCTTTTCTTTTGCATCAACTCTAGGGTGCTATAGGTTGCATCAAGTAGAGGCTGCTTCTCTTCATTTTCAAGATCTTTGCCAGTCTTCTCAGTCCCTCATTGAGCACACAGGTCATTCCTCCATCCCTGTCAGCCTCTGGTATTAGCTTCCCTCACCCATTTCCTATACTTTCAAGTTTACACATTTGTGCTTTTTCCCCATGATGCCTTCCACAGCTCTCTACAGAACAGACTTTCTACTGTCTTCCTTTCCTTCTTTAAAGCTCTCCTTTATTGTGATGCTGCCCAAAAGCTTGCCAGCATGCTAGGACCACTGCCTACTGTGCTGACTAATGTTGCCTTATTGTCTGTGTACTCCCACATCAATCTGCCTGTTTTCTCCCTGTTTTCTCCTTTCCTAAGAGAGTATAAGTTTCTTGCAGGATTTGCCCTGCTGCACAGCAGCCAGCACAACAAGTTCCTATTACATCTGAGGTGACAGTCTGCTGGGGAAATGAAATAGGCTTAACTACAATTGAGACCATGCTTGAACATGTAGGAAAGGCTGCTGATAGTCTAAAATAGCTTCATAATTTTACACTGCACACATGATCAGTCTGGTAAAACAGGGACTTGGTTCTCCCTAGCAGGCAGTGTTCTTTGGAGGCAGTGTTCTTCTGCAGGTTGCTAAGGAGAGCTTGGAGGCATGCAGGGTGGAATTCATTTCTCTTGACTTCATATGTCTACAGTGTTAATGTTTCCATCTGAGCTGCCTATCCTAAAGAACTTTCTGATCACTGGGATTAAATAGATACTTGTATGGGGCAATATAACTGATTGCTACTGGACATCTATTTTAGAATAGGAACAATGGTACCAATGGGAGCGCTTAGATCTTTGTGTTGACTGTTATGGGAGCATAAACACATAAGTCAGATGGAAACATCTGCATTGCAGGCATCTGGATCCTGTTAAAAAAAAAAAAAAGAATAAAAAAGATGATTTGCTGCATCTGAGAAAAGGACAGGAATGTGCATGTTGCATGACCAGAACGTCACCTACTCTTGTTTCTGGTCTGGCAGTGACAAGCTCCTTCAGCCTGAACAGGGCTGTGACCCCCTCTCCTTACTGCTTTCATGTCTCCTCTTGGGAAGTGACTGCCTGGGAGTGATAAAAGGGAGAAGAAGAAGAGTGAGGAGCTGTTGTACAGCTGTGCCTGGAACTCACATAAAACAAACTGAGGAGATGCTTCTCCTTCTCTTCCTCATGTTCCCTTCATGTGATCATGCACAAACCAGCCTCCACTACTTCTCAGGTAGACTCAGTAAAAGCTTGCTGTGTGATTTATTCCTCCTCCCAGTGACAATAATCAAGTGGAAGTGAATGTAAATGCACAAAGAAGTAACCATTGCTAGGAATATCAAACTGATCAGCTATTACCTGTATTCTGGAGAGGGAATCAATAACAAATATATTTTTTTCAGAATCACAGGACTAATCACTGAACTCTGTAGGCATAATGATAGCTGTTTGATCTCTGTCTGGCATGTGGGAACTTAAAATGAAGGTCATGTTCCAATCTGATTGGAATTCAGGGAAAGCAACTTGGCTTATTACAATGACTGTAGTGCTGGATTCTATTTACATTGGTAAACAGTTTAAAATACCTGACATGTTATTCAATTAAATCTGTGATTGCAAACTGACAGACCAAAGTTCATTGATTTTTTCCAACCACATTAAGCTAAGTACATGGCACAGTGTTTTATTAGCCTGTCTGCTTAACCCTTTCACCTTAATTCAATTACCGAGAATAAAATTAATGTGTAAAATATTAAATAACTCTAAATTTCTAAATTAGAAGACATTTCAAGAATATATTCATCTTGATAGTTTCTGGCATATATTTATTACTGTATGATTTACAATCTGCTACAGATCACATTGTTATTCAGATGGCAAAAGTCAGAAAATTTTTTCTCTATACTCATTCAGTAAATTGATAGATTCATAAAGGGTAAGACTGAAAAGGACATGAGATTATCTTCTCTGACCCCATCTAGATCCCTGGTCATAAATTTTCCCTTTACTTCAGGGCGAAGACCAGTCTGACAGAAGCACAGTTTGTGATTTTGCTAAAACAAGTCATCTGCAGAGACAGGCAGGCTTGATTTAAAGAAATCAAAAAATGAAGACTTAGCCCCTTCTCTAATAATTTATTCCAGTACTCAATCACTCACGCTTAAAATCATGTGCCTTATTTTAAATTTGAATTTGTCGAGGTTTAACTTTCAGACATTAGTTCTTGGTATGCTTTTCTTCACTAGATTAAGTAGTCCCTCACTACCCACTGTTCTCTGTCTGTAAAAGTTTTTGAACACTGTAATCAAGCTACAAGGCAACCTTTTTGCTCCCCTAATATTATCTCTTTAAATTATTTTATTTAAGGTATTTTCTACAGCCTTCAACTTGGTTTTGTGGCTCTCTCATACATTTTCTCCATTTTTTCCCACCATTTAGAAAACAAGTGTGGTAGAACTGAGCACAGAACTTCATTTAAAATCTCAGCAGTGCCAACTTTCATACTCACTGTTTCATTGGTTTTGGATCAACTTCTTGCCATAGTATTGTATAGGAAGTCCATGTTGAATTATTTTTCATAGTAGACAAGTACACTTGAAATTCATGGCTTTCCAGGATTTAGTCCTTGGTTCCATACTTCGTGTTCATAAATGTCTGTCTTTCTGTGTGGCTGTGTTAACTTTAATTTTCTTTTACTATGTCTAGATTAATAAGTGATGGATTGTTTTGTGCATGTGTACTGCTTTCATTAGTATTGACTGTCTGCTAATCTTGGTGACATCTGCAGATTTTACCAACAGTGATTCCATGTTTGCTTCCAGATCGTCAGTAAAAATGCTGGACGATGTCAAGGTCTAATTCTAATCCTTCTGGGATTCAAAGAGAAATAACATTATTCAGTTGTGATTCCCTGTTTGTACCTTCTTTTTGGAAACAGAAAGCTGAGATCATCTGGTAGATTTCTAATTTATTTAACATGTATTTATTGTATTATATGCTCCTTTTGTTTTGATCAGAAAGTCATGTGGCACTAAGTGTAATGGTTGTCAACAAGTATTTCTTCAGTTTTCTACAAGAACAAGCTTTAATACTTTTTAGATAAGGGTAAGATTCCAAAAACTGTACAAAAAACTGTAAAATTGTGTTTTAAAGTGTGTTTAAGGGCAAGCAGAACAATTGAAATGTATTCAAAGTAAATAACCTCTCAAGTTTGTCTTACGTGTTTTCAATTTGTTGGTCTGCGGGGGATTAGTTAAGAATGATTGTTGTGCAAGATTCTTTATTTTTAAACATCAAAGAAAAATTTGTACTTTTTTCTGCAAGATGTGATCCTTAATATTAGTTATGAAGGTGTCTAGTGTGTGCATTATCTGTTGTGTTGCATTTCTTCCAGCTGGTAATTGAAAAAAATCCCTTCAATAAGTTCATTAACTACTGATGAAAAAAACCATGTCTGAGATGTAGAAGTTTGCTTATGAAGTTGCATTCACAGTTTTATAGTGGGATATGTAAATATTCAGTTTTTTACAGAAGCAGTTCCCTGAGCAGATTTCCAGGCCACAGCACAGGTGTGTTAACTGTCAGCACCAGCATTTGCTGTCTAAATCCTGAGATAAGATCAGGGTAAGGATTCATCAGAGATATTGAACTGTGGCTGTATAAAGCCTTTGCAGACAAATAGCACAGAGCCTTCAGCTCCCAGGTTCTGGCTCACTGCTAATACAGAACATGTCTGGCAGGATTCCAAAAGGTTCCATAATTCTCCCCTACGCTGGAAGTCTTATGGAAAAAAAAATGCATAGTTTTTGTCACACTGCCCTGGCATTATCCTTTCTTTAACTCTGATTTCCTTATGCATAAGCAAAAACAACCGAAGTTCAGTACCAAGCCAAAAGCAGTTCAAGTGTCCTTGTGAGGGTACCTGAGGCACAAAGACTTTGCTGACTGTTTTGTTTCAAAAAGTCCCCTGCCTGTCTACTTTTTCCATAAATTACAAGGCCTTGCAGTGTGAAAAGTGGTCTCAAACTACCCTGCAGGTACCACAGGGTGAGATTTTGAAAGTAGGTAGATCCTGGGAAGCATCTGGTAACAGTGACTTACTGAGCAGGAGGGAAGGAGACACGGGATGCATGAGTGTAGCTTTTCTCATGTAGGTTGCAATGGTGATTCGTAGGCCTATTCTGCTCTGTGCTTAACAGCATTCTCATGGATAACCTGAGACTTGTACTTTTAAATTAGAGTGGTGGGAAACTTTTGAGGTGAAAGTCATAAAGATAAGATGGCATTGAGCAAGTATTTCTAAGAGGATCATTAGTCTTTTGAATAATAACTAAGGGTTCTCTCTATCAACCTCAATGCAGCTCCTGTTGTCCAAGGCTGATCATAGGAATTACTGGTGTCCAGAAATCATAAATGCTTTGTGCAGCAGTCTCTTGAATGGTATTTTGTTTGAACCCAACCAGAGAAGTGCAAAAAACCCCCCCATAATAATAAAAAAAACCATAAAATTATTTCTTAGAGATCCAAACTAGGCCAGTCTTTGCGACCTTTTTCTATTTTGCTGAGCCCATAAATTGTTGTAGTCATTCTTTGTGAATATCCCGGTGTTGGGGTTTAACCCCCGTCAGCACCTATTCACCACACAGCCAGTCGCTCTCCACATGGCAGGATAAGGGAGAGAATCAGAAGAGCAAAAGTGAGAAAACTTGTAGGTTGAGATAAAGATAATTTAATAGGTAAAGCAAAAGCCATGCGTGCAAGCAAAGCAGAACAAGGAATTCAGTCACCACTTACCACAGGTAGGCAGATGTTCAGCTATCCCCAGCAAAGTAGGGCTCCATCACATGTGACAGTGACAAACGCCATCACTACGAATGTCCCCTCCTTCCCCTAGATTTATATGCTGAGCATGACCCCATATGGTATAGGATGTCCCTTGGATCATTTGGGGTCAGCTGTCCTGGCTGTGTCCCCTCCTAGCTCCCTGTGCGCCTCCAGCCTCCTCACTGGTGGGATGAGGTGAAAAACAAAAAAAGGCCTTGGCTGTGTGAGCACTGCTCAGCAGTAATGAAAACATCCCTGTATTATTGTAGTGGATTGACCCTGGCTGGGTGCCAGCTACCCACCAAAGCCACTCTACCACTGCCCTCTGCAACTGGACAGGGGAGAGAAAATATAACAAAGGGTTCAGGAGTTGAGGAGTTGAGAGTTGGAGAGTTGAGGAGTTGAGATAAGGACCAAGAGAGATCACTCACTGATTACTGTCATGGGCAAAACACTCAAAATGGGGATATTAGTTAAATTTATTCCTAACAAAATCAGAGCAGGATAATGAGAAGTAAAATAAATCTTAAAAACACCTTCCCTGCACCCCTCCTTCCTTCCCAAGTTCTCCTCCTCCTCAGCAGTGGTGGGAGATGGGGAATGGGCGTTGTGTTCAGTTCGTCAAAGGTTGTTTCTTCTGCTGCTCAGGGAGAGGTGTCCTTTCCATGCTCCCATGGTATCCTTCCTGTGGGAGACAGTCCTCCACGAACTTCTCCAGCATGAGTCCATCCCATGGGCAGCAGTTCTCCACAAACTGCTGCAACGTGGGTCACTCCTCACAGGTGCAGTCCTTCAGGCACAGGCTGCTCCAGCATGGGTCATCCACAGGGCCACAAGTCCTACCAGGAAAACCTACTGCAGTGTGAGCTCTCCACATGTCAGCAGGTCTCTGCCAGTACCCTGCCACAGCACAGATTTCCCACAGATTCACAACCCTCTCTTGGGCATCCACCTGCTCCAGTGTGGGTCTCCTCCAAAGGCTGCAGGTGGATCCCTGCATCCCCATTGACGTCCATGGGCTGCAGAGGCACAGCTGCTCCACTATAGTCTGCACCACAGGCTGCAGGGGAACCTCAGCTCTGGCACCTGGAGCACTCCTCCCCCTCCCTCTCCTCTGACCTTGGTGCCTGCAGAGTTGTTCCTCTCATATACTTTCACTCTGTACTTCTCTGGCTGCAGTTACATCTGCTCAATAACCTTTTTTTCCTTCTTAAATATGTTATCACAGAGCCATTACTATCACTCCTGATGGGCTCAGCCTTGGCCAGCGGCAGATCCATCCTAGAGCCGGCTGGCATTGGCTCTGCTGGACATGGAGGAAGCTTCTGGCAGCTTCTCACAGAAGCCACCCCTGTAGCCCCCCACTACCAAAACCTGGCCACACAAACCCAATACAATTATCAACCCTGTTTTCAGTGCAAATCCAAAACACAGTCCGACGCCAGCTTCTGTGAATTAACCCTAACCCAGCCAAAAGCAGCACTCCAGGGCGTGCATGTCATCTGAAAAACCTACCCAGCAAAAGCATTCTACTCACAGTTGTTCTTTCTCTTCTCTGGATTCAAATCTGAGTCCATGGACCTGAGTATTATCTCAGTGCATGGGATGGCGTGGTCATGTTGCCGTTATGCCCTGCAGCATTATTCATCCCCTTTCCCAATCCAACAGCCTGTGCTTTTGAGCAAGAGTCATTACAACCAAGCACGCTGTTCTCTGGGATGCTCTAAGGCAGCGGAAATGTCTGCGATCCAACTCTCAGCTCAAGAGTATTGTGCACCAGGATATTAACTGTAAAACTGGCAATATTGCTTTGGTGCAGAGGCTTCCTCCAGGCACCCACAAGACAGATGGCTTTATCAGTACACAGCCATTCACCTCTGCATTGCAATTGAGAAGAAGTACAAGCAAATTTTCAACTATCTTTGCTAAGCAATTTTACAGCTGTCTATCTGAAATTAAAGCACCCTCTCTTGGTTGTGCTTTGCATTTTTATAGTGACTGGCAATCTTTTTTCCACAGTTCTACGCTCAGCCTTCCATTGGGTTTTTAATGCTCACAAAAATATGCGACACTGAGTTAATGAAGATGAGTGTTTCAGGCTGTAGGGAACCAAGCAAAGGAGAATTCTGTGTAATCTGTATAATTGGACACTTCCTATAGGCAGTGTGAAAAACAAATCATTTCTGGCAGGGAAAGACTTCTGTGTAGAAGTTCATAGGAATGAATTGATCTGCACCTCATGGAAAGTTTTCGTAGAACCTATACAAAGGTCATCTTCCAGCCTGCAGCCTGTCAGTCGCATTCATGAAGTGAACTTTGGTTTACAGGTCTTTGAGGTGGTATGAACCAAGGACTGAAGCAGTGCGTTTTTTGGTAAGTGGGTGTCTGTCTTTGGCTCAAATGAGTAGAAATCCATGAACACATCTCTTAAGTTGGAGTGTACTTCCATCAGAGTCAAAACAGATCAGAGATAAATTTTAAGACTAAGCAGTCCAGATATTTGCACCCCCTGGCAATTGTAGTACCTGTGCTCCAGTTTCCAAATAAAGGTGTCATCAGCTTCCCATAAGAAGGGGTAAGACTGAAACGTGTTTAAAGAGTAATATTACCTCGCCATCAGGAAAAAGCAGTAGGCGTAGATTTCTATAAACTGTAAAATGGGAGTTTACAATCAGCTCTGAAACTAACTTCAAGGTGGGACAGTCTGTCACTGCAGTTCCCAGTTCACAGCTGTGCACTGAAAGCCGTGCACACTGGACAAGTCAATGTCTGATAATCAGTAAAAACCTTGTTGACAAGGCTATGATGCAGGAAAGAGGTAAAAAACTAAAAGGTTGGGTTTTTTTTAATCTTTGTATATTACGGCAGTGAATCCTTATGCATTTCCTGCCTTGGAGAAGGAATGTGGGAAGAGTGGAAGAAGTCCTCCCTCTAACTCTGAGTGAGGAAAAAAAATATCCCAACAGCTTTTATTTCAAACCCTCCATTTGTCTGCATGTCTGGGAAAACCGTGGAAGTGTTGGTAAGAACATAGTAACATGAGAGAGGAATTCATACAGAGGAGGTAGGGAAGCAGGAAAGAAGAGTAGAAGGATATGCAACTTGAAGAGACCCATTTGCACATTCTTCATAAAGAAACACTTCCTACTTTTCTTTATACCCATTTCTTTCTAAGGCTGCTTCATCCTTTCAGAGATGAGAGAATAAAAACTGCCCATGTTATTAAAAATGCTGGTTCACCACTGATTTTTTGAAGTGTGCTTTGATGTATTCTCTAGTCCTTTCCAAATAATTCAGTTGCTTTTTTGACCCCTTACTGGGTATGGAGCTGACATCTTCATGGAATCATTATTTTAATCCTGAACAGTCCTTATCAGTTTAAGTAATTATGTGCACCATGTTGCAATGTCCTACACTGAATTTCATCTGCCATTTTATCACAAGTTGTCTGTGGTCATAGTGCTTTTCTGCAGCTTTGCACAGTCAGCTTTTGATTTTAGTCCCTGTGATAACTGTAGTGAAATCAGCAGTCTCTGTTCTCCCATTATTCATCACCTTTTCCAGGTCATTTAAGACTTTGCTGAGCAGCACAGATCCTGACAAAAATCCCATAGGATTGCGTTAGTGATTTCCTTCCGGTGGGAAAATGTTGCATTCCTACTTTTGTACTTTTTCTTCCATATTTTTTAATTGCTTATTAATTCAAATAGGATCTTCTTAACCCATGAGACTTCCTTTTTAAGGGCTTTTTTTTCCTCCATCGAATTTTAAAAACGCACTTTAGTACATCTTGTATGCTTATTTGTCAATTCCTAAAAAAAAATGCCAGTAGGCCTGTGAAGTGTGTCTTCCCTTTACAGATGCTTAATGGAGTGCATCCCAGTATATTTTTCCACGTGTCTGGTCATTCTGTTCCCTGCAATGGTTCCTACTGACTTGCTGAACAAGGACATCATATCCACTCATCTGTAGTTCCTCAGATCACCCCTGAAATCCTTTGTAAAAATTAGCCATTTCCCCACCTTCCCACCCCTGACACACAAAATTCCCAGTGAGAGGTTACACACTGCAGCTCACGGTTGTGTTATTTCATCCTTCGGTTGGTTTGGAGCTCTTGGGTGAATTCCATCTGGCCCTAGTGAGCTGTTAGGGTTTTGTTGTGGGAAATACAATCTCTGAAGAGAGAACTCCATGCTAAGTCCAGTGGATCTTAGTTCAGTGCAAATGCTCTCTGCTCTGCCCCTCTTGTTTTGATTTCCACTCCCATGTAATTTGAATTCTGTTCTAGTAATTTCTGCTTGGCCTTACAGTCAGACGTCAACAACACTTCATCAGAATAAAGACTATCTAATGAAAAAGTAAATGTTACAGAAATTGCGTTCTTTGGATTAATCTATTTTTCATGCTTTATTTCATATTTATTGTGTAGATTGTTTTACCCTCTTAAGTTGATGAATCTTTACAGTGTTCAGCTAGAGAGTTCACAACATGACATGTACCTTTACATGGGATTGTGCCTAAAAATAGACTATCAATAGTGTTAAATAACCACAATTGTGCTGGCACAGTGACATGCCAGAAATAATAGAAGTCTCTTTAAGGGATTAGAACATTTAAATTGGAAGACAGACAGTAAGGGATGGGAACTATGTGTAATCAGCAATGTGAAGACAATTGCAAGGAACCAAAACAAGGGAACATATCAGAAAGCATGCAAGAACAAAAAATCAGCTAGCAAGGTTCCCACTAAAGCTATGTAATTTAATTTGAAGTTTTGAAGGATTTTCTGTCATACTTGGAAAGCTCAAGTAATTTATATCTTCTTATACTTCAGTTTAAAGTCTTATGAGAGAATTTACAGACCTCTTTTGGTTTTAGTGGATTAATTCACTAGCCTGTTGCATTGGAGACATGCAGCATACAGGAGAATATATTCAGGATGGATCAAAGCGTTTACAGTTTCTAAATCAGAAACCATTTTTGGATTTTACAGATCTAGATATCCGTTGCTGCTAAATGTAAGAAACTTTCCCAGGAGACCACTAAGGAAGACTTCATATTCTCTGGATGTTTAGTCACATTTGCTAATGCAGGAATGGTAAATGTCAGTAAAATTCTACATTTTGATAATAGCACTAGATTATTTTAACTGTGATCACACGTAGAACAAGTTTCAGCCCTTCCAAAAAGAAGATTGTACAGAATTGTTTAGAAGGTGGAACAGGTGCTTTTGTAGGATTCATGACTCACAATTTATAAAACCATATGGAATATAGTCACCCACACATTTTGACTATCTGAAAATTTTGTTTGAAAAGAGCAGAGAGGTAGCAATGAAATGACTGGCTGAAGCTGAGTACTTCTGTTGTAAATCAGAGCCTTGGAATTAGAACCAAATTTGTGGTCATACTTTCAATGTATCTGTGTCATCTTACAATGAATCCTTTTCTATTCTGGAGTCCTGGTACCCCAAATATTCCCACTGCAGCTATATTTTCACATGCTCTAAAACAAATGAAAAATGTCCCTAGCTACAGAAAAGCACTGCATGCAGTATGTTAAGGTCTTTCACACACATAAAGTGTGGCAGTTCTTTGCAAGCCATCCAGTCATTCACAGGCATTTAGGAGATCTCATGACCTATCCTCAGCTGCCGTACCCAAATATCTACTTCTGGAATTGTATGTTAGAAGGCTGCTGCCTAAGCTCTCTCATTTGTGTGACTCAGAAGAGATTTAGCATGTGTGTAACAGGGTTGCAATGTGGGAGATACAGGAGGAGGAAGAACCCTGCTCAAGAGTTGGTTGCCCATTTGCTCATGGGCACAGTTTTACTGATAAGATTTCTCAGCAGCAGTACAGCACTGCTGGGAGTGATCTGTCCAGCTTTTTACAAACAAGTTCAAATTCCAAAGGCTCTGACCTGTGTGTATATGTGCAGTGGGCAAGTTACAATGGTTACACAGGTAATATCTGCCAGTGTATCTGTACACTGTGTATCAAGATGCAGAAGATATCTGGGATGCTGTGATGAAACCTGTCCTGATCTGAACACTGTAAATGGAATGAGGGATGCCCAGGAGGACATGGAGTCTGACAATCCCGCTTTTAGTCTCATCAGCCACAGAAGCAGCAAAGGACACAACGTGAAGAGTTTTCTCATCACAGATTGTAATAAAATTTCTCACACCAACTCTCACAGTGAAAAACACCCACTGAGGACTGGATAGCCAGGAACACATGTTCAGCCTGGTGCAGGAGCCTGTATCTGGTGGGTGTCTTGGTATAGTGGACTTTGGGGAGCAGAGCAGAGTGAGAAAACATGCCTCGCTCCTTAATAAGCTCTCCTTTCTTTCTTCAATCTCTTCTAAACAGAAGGGAAATTTCAGGCTGTTCACAGGAAAGAGCCTAGTGCCTTGTTTCTTTGCAAAACAGCAGCCATTGTACGTCATTCTTTTAGAGGAACAAAGAATCTACTGTCATGGATTAATAGCAGCTAAGTGGCACACACAGTCACAGGAGTGATGATGTGTCTCGCAACTCATGTATCCAGATATATCCATTGGGGTGCCATAGGCTTCTCTAGTCAGAGCAGTGCCTTGGTAGCTGAAAAATGACTATGTTAAAGGATGATACCCACCTTCTTCACAAGCTGTCAGGATTGTACTGTGTGTCCTTCAGTGCACTACCTTGCTTAAGTGGTGTGTGCTCTGAATACTGGGATCATTTCAGGACAGTGCATCGCACTTGTGAGGGACCTCTGTTACCAAGTGTTTCCAGGGTTAACTGGGACTCTGGACCTCTGCTGGAAGTTCTGCCTACCAGACATGAACCTTCCCAGAATAATGGCTATAGATATAAGTCTGTCCACCAATGCACCCAAACAGTTCTCAGGTTAATGAGCATAGCTCTCATGCCAAGTATTCCAGCTTCTCTGGTAGCAAGTTGTGCTGGTTGACTTCTGAACCCACCTCAGAAGCAGCAAGGCATAAAGTTGTTGCTCCAAAAAGACAGTTGTTATTCTGCTATGCATTTTAAACTCAACCAGCTCTCCATGAGTGGATATTAGGCAAGATACAACAGGGAAGTGCCTGTGATGCAGTGTCACTTGCACAGCAGAGACAGGCAATCTCCCCCCGCCCATATCTGCTAGAACAGTTTTCTCTTGCAGTCCAACCTACAGATTCTGCAAAACTAAGGTGGACCCAAACACAGAGTTGCCAGTGGTTGGCATGAACATAGCAGCATGTTTTTGAAAGGTGCTAGTTTCCATGAAGGTCTTTAGACCTTCAAGATCTCATAGCTCTCTGTTAATGCCCAACTGATGGCTCACAGTAGCAGTCAGTTCTGTAGGGCAGTGACTGTCTGCTGGGACATTGGAGGGTTGTCCCCACAATGATGATGTATTTGTGTATCAGGTCAGACAGTAACTGTTTATGCAGAGCCTTAAATTCAGTACTTCTCATGTGCTTGCTTTTCCGTGTAGTGGGCTACTCAATGTTACTAGTGTTGCTTTCTCTCTATGAAGACCTCCCCTGAGTGAGGGGAGATGAAGCTTGGCTATTGACCACATCCAGAATTTGGGGAATGAGGTAAAAATCAGTGTTCAAGGACATCCTCACTTATCAATATCTAAGAGGAGAGGAAGGGTTTGATGATCCTCCTTTTGTGAGGTTAAACATACCTTCTTCTTGTAATACATGCTTTTCATTTGCTTTGGTCATCTTCAAAGCTGTTCTTCATGACACCTTGTAGTAGGTTCATTTTGAATTCTTCTGCTCTAATCAGTGGGATGCAGTTTTTGTGACTAGCTGTATTTACACTGTTGATGTCTTTGTCTGTGCTAGTTGTACCAACTCACTGTACTAGCAACAATTCTTGCCCCAAGCTTAACATAAACATTTAAAATAGGTAAATTAGAATGGGAGTTTAGAGCAACTAGTTCCAAGGCTGACATCTGTGCTAGCCTTATCTGGAGCTAGGAGAGCGGTATCCAGCCCTGCTTGACCAGAACTGGGTTCCAGGTAAGCTCTGTTAGTAGTACCTTTGTGCTTTGCCGGTGGCAGTAGCACTTACCTACCTTTGCTTTGGAAATGCTTACGGATTTTTTTCCCCCTAGTTTCTAACAGATAGAACCTGCAGCATTTTAAGACAAATTTTGCTTTCATGAAAGAAGTTCTCCTTTCTCCATAGCAGAAATGAACTTTATTTTCAGCTATTCTTTTGCTGTTACATTTTTGTCAGCTTCTGTTCTTTCATCCCTCAATGGCATCAAAGCACTGTGGGTAGGCAGGCTGCAAACACAGGAATAACCACTTGGCAGTGGAGCTGTGGGAAGTGCAGGAGTCAATTCTCAGCAGGAAATAAACGGATAGTTTAAGCTACTTCAGTGGTAACTCCATAAGCCTCAGCAACACAGATCTCTTGCTGCTGTATATCTGTAACCTTAGATGACTTTGAGGACTGAACTCTCTGTAGTCTACGCCTCAGCTCATCTACACAACACTGCAGTCTTCTTTATTGATGGTATTTCCTACTTCTATCATCAATATATTCCAATGCATCTCCTTAATTTTGTGCTTCACAAAAATATTACTGTGTGATGCAACAATACAACTAATGTTGTTCCTGTTCCTTGCCTGCCTCATCATCTTAAAATTCATTAACCACCCTCATATCCCTCCTTAGCTCTGTGCTTTGCTGCAATGCCTAAAAAATTTGCAAACAGTCTGACTGTGAGCGAGCTGAGAACATTGCCTCGCATGCCAAGCGATACGTTCTCTTTGTTTCCCTGGGCTTCTTCAACTGGTGGCAGCCATCTGCCTCCCCACAGACTGTAGGTTCTTTGGGGTAGGACCATCTCTTCCTTCTGTAAGCTGACAGTGCCCAGTCCTGTTACTCCGACAGTTACATTTGGCTTAGGCAAAATTCCTTTTAGCTTAGCTCTAATTTTTAAGTAATGCACAGAATGATTTGCAAGGACATACTCTCAGATCTAATAACTGTTGAAGTCAAAAAGCTCAGGATTACTCATACAGTTGTGTGTAGAGGAAGATTTTCTGGTTTGTTTTCTTTATATGGTTGATTTTATTGATTTGCCTACAAAGACAAACCTTTGTGTTTACTCCTATCCTGCACAACGGATGCAGTGAAAGCCATAGGTAAGTTCAGAATCCTGCCCTGTATTCCTCCACCCTGGCCTCTTTAAGGATGATGAATTTTAGAAAGTACTTCTTTAGTTAAATATCTGGATTGTTTTCAAAATTATGACTTCCAAATGTCAGGTTGTCATTGAAGTATAGAATGAAAATTGTGAATGCGTTATGGGAAATCCTCTTGTAAAATTTTGCCCTTGTATCAGTGTGGAGGGCCTGGAGTAAATCAAGCTTTATGATCCTCAAAGCCAGCAGGGAGTCTTGCTTTAAACCATTTATTGTTCAGCACATAGGCAGTGCCCTGCAGTGTTCTGCCTGCAGTCTGTTCCCGTCAGGTAGGAGAAACCACCGTGGGAGACACCACTCCCAACCCCTTGAGCATATGGTGGGTCACAAGAAACTGTTGCCCATCAACATGCACACATGCCACCTGCCTGAGGTGCCTTGGGGCTGCCAAAAGCCTCCTGTCTTCAGGTGTGCAGCCTGCCTTCCCCTGGCAGAGAGGGGTGCCTTCACCCCAGCCACCCGTGGGGCAGGATTATCCCCTCCTTGGGCTCATGTTCTTGCTCTCACATTGTCAGTCTCGTGACCTTGCCCCACCAAAGCCAGTAATGTGGCTGTGGCAGGTTCCCATGGGAAGCAACTGTGGCAGGGGGAGAACCACCTGCCTTTCCCCTGCCTTTGCCACCATTGCTTGGGGCTCAAATAATACCCATGGGTCAGCACACACAAGTCAGCAATAACAGCATTGCAAGCAAGAACCACCAGCAGCAGTCTGAGCAAGTCCCAGTGAGACTTGTGTGCTTTTTGCAAGGGGCTTTCTGAGATAACCCTGCTGCACTGGGGGGACCCTGCTCACCTGGGCACCTCCATCACCTCTTCCTGTGGTTTAACTCCCACACCTGACCTGCTTACCTCCTTCCTCCCTCACTCTGCTGCAGGATGGCTACAAAGGTCTTTAGAAATAGATTAAAAAAAAAAAAAAAGAAAACAGTGAGGGGGGAAAAAAGCATTTATAGTTGTAGGCAATGGACTGTGGTGCATGTGAGAGTCAGGGCCTGCTACCATCCAGAGTCTCAAGTGACATAGGCCATTGCTATTCCAAATCCTGCAGGGATCTCCAGTGGCAAGAACTGACGAGGAGAAAAAAGCAGTATGGGACCCTTTCCTGAAGAGAAATTTCTAATCCAGAAGCTGAAGTATTGGTGTAGATGGAAATATTGATGTAACTGCCCTTTTGTCAGGATAAAAATGAATATGCTAAGTATCTGGGAAAATGAGCTGGGAAGTCAGAATCATTGTATGGAACACAGGAAGTAAGGAAAACTGGAAAGTTGAACCTGATATTAAGAGATAACATATTTAAGGATCTGAAAGTGCATTCTTATAATGGGAGAATCTTAGAATCATTAAATCTGGGAAAGACCTCTAAGATCATAAAGTCCAGCTGTCAAGAGAAGCAGAGGTCTGTGAAAGAGAAACCAGTGAAGTCTGAGGCACATAGAAAAAGTGTCAGGTCCAGGGATGATTACTGCCTAAATGTTTGAGGCATTTGTCTCAGGGTGGCTTACAGCAGAGACTGCAAAATCTGCCAAAAGAGCAGGGCCCTGAGCCCCCTGCTGCTGTGCTTTCCCTGATGCTTGCACTGAGCTGAGGTGGGTGATGTCATGTGCACTGCGCTCTGGAGAGACAGGGACATGCAGCACTGGCAACATGGAGAGCTTTTTGGGGAGTGCCAGTCAAGAAGGTGCTTCTAACAGTGTGGAAAGGATTTATTTCTGTTGATTAATTCCTGCTGCATTTGGGGAAGCAGCCCTTGCTGGTGACAAAGGCACAGGATTACAGTGAAGGAACTTATAATTTCATTATTAATTTCTCCTCTTAATGGAAATAGAGCACAAGATGGTGAATATTGACAGCTAGATTCAAAATGTTCCTTGTCTTTAATTTTGGGGAGGACATCAGCATAGCATTGACATGTACCCCCATCAAGCAGTGAAGGCATTAGTGGATGAATGAAGTGAATAGTCTGCACAGCCCATGGGATCCCCATGTATGTGCCAAAAGAGGCCTTTGTGGCTTGTTGGCCAGTCCCTTACCCAGGAGGGTTCATCTCTGTATCCTGGCAGTCAGGACTTAATTTTCAGAGGCTTGAACTTCAAAGTTCACCTGAAACAGCCTATGAGGGTTATTCTTTCAGAGCCCTTGGGCAACTAATACAGATTGTGGTAACACCTGCAATTACAGAAGATGTTCTGTAATTCAGCTGTGTTGAGCATGGCCAAGAAATCCTTTTTAAAGACAGCTGTGGTAGTCAAAGCATATTCTTTTCTTTCCCTTTTATTTTCTGCACAAAGAAACTTGTTTGGAAAGCTCTCCCATTCTGAATACCATGCCACAGGAATCTCACTACCATTCTCCAAATAGAGAGAGTTACACACAAAATGGCAGAAATAGGTAGTAATACATTTTTTTGCACCTCCTGGAACTCCAATACTGCAGTAAGGAGGTTTTTCTTTGAATGTAGGCAAGGCTGGAAATTTAAAGGAAAAACTCAGTGTTCTGTGTATTTCCAGAAAAAGGTGGACTCTGCAACATTAGCCTTATCCTGCTCTGGGCAGCAGGCACAGGCAGCTTCCTGCTTGTTCAGGAAAGCTGGCATGGGACATACAGTAAGAAAAATTTTTCATAGTACTGGTTTTCATCTCAAATGCATTTTGGCAGATACTGATACGCTTCCTATTAACTTCAGTAGGCTCCCAATTTTATGTTGATTGTTTCCTGTTAATACAGTATTTCTTATAGCTAAGGAACACAGCACTTAAGGTTTAACGTGGGGGCACTGTGCAAGTTGCATATTATGAAACAAAGGAACCAACAGATTGGCAGGTTCCCAGACTCTTGCTTTTAGTGCCCAGAGAAGCTGTGGAAATGTTCAAAGCCACGTTGGATGGGGCCTTGGAGCAACCTGCTCTAATGGAAGTTTTCCCTGCCCATGGCAGGGGAGTTGGAACTAGATGACCTTCAAAGCTCCTTGCCAACCCAAACCATTCTATGATGATTCGCTGATGGTGATTTAGACTGACACTATAGGATGAGTTCTACTCAAGTTAACTTTTTTTTGAATGAGACATAACTCTGCTGGTGCCAACAGGGTTGATGTGGTACAAAGATGGTGCAGCAAAAGGAAAATGAGATCTGCCACTGTGTGCTGTGTAAGCCAGAGCCTCAGAGTCAAACAGAAGTGTTCCTTTATATAACATTAATTAGGCATCTGCTGAAAAGAAGATGAGTTATGAGAATTCTTGAAAAGTGGTATCATTGTGGAATACCTAATATAGAGTACTTCTCCAAGTAGAAACATATTTCTGCTCTTTTACAGCAGAAATATTTCTCAGAGAGCTTTAGGCTGCCGTAGCAGAGAATATAGGGGTGCAAATCAGCACTGGAACACTTGTGATGAAAACTGATGTGGGTTCAATGTGCTCACTGGTGCTATATTGACTTACACCACCTGAAATTTTTACCTTGCAAGTAGGACTGCACCTGGAGTCAAATTCTGCCTCGCTATCCACATTCAAGGTTGAACATATTGATAATGAAAAAAGGGAGCTTTCTCAACACAATCTATCCATGGACACTCCTAAAAGATGGAGAAAATAATTTTGTAAATTAGATTTTACCGCCATTTCTCACACAGTGTGCTATATGACTCCAGGAACAGAACTGAATCCAGTGAAAAGAGATCACCGTTAAAGCAGTAATAACAGTATCAGATTAGGTATTTTTAGTGGTAAAGATTTAGCAGTAGAGAAGTAAGCAAGAACATGCATAATGCTGAGTAAAAGAGAACACTCTTGGGAAAGAAATAATTTATTTTTAAATATGCCTCCAAATAGCCATGTAATATTAGCACATCCTTTCAACTCGGGTCATGGCTGCATTAAGGTTCCTACCCAGTCAGGTCAACCTGTGGGTATAAATATATGCTTTAAGTTATGTAAACACCATCCAATCCTACACCATCCAATCCTATTTGCATTGTCACTCTATGACACGAAATGCTATAATGACCTCCTTTTAGTTTGTCCAGTGCTATGTATAAAACAGGCTTAGGTCCTTTTCTTGTTAAGGAGGTCAGCTCTCTTAATGAGCTTTAAGCATTCCCAGAGAGTCTTGCAATATTGCAAGACATACCTGGCCCCAGGCAGGACAGTTATGGCTCTGCCAACACCTAAGTGGTGCAGACAGATCCCATGTGACAGGTTATGTAACTGAGCTGGGCTTTATATGCCCCGGGACCCAAAGCATGTAAAGGGCTCGAGGGAGAAGAGCATCAGGTGAGGAAAATATGTTTGCATACTGTGCTTCTTGGGGTGCTTTTGGCATTGTAGCAAACAATATTAGGCTTAATCTTATGCTTCATTAAGAGGTCAATTTGTAGTAAGTCCGTGGGATTTAGTAATGATTTGTGTGTTCTAGAATTGAAGGGGCTGAAATTCTACGAAGACTCAGAAATCATGATGATTCCTCTCCGGAGAATGACACCTGGGTATATAAGGTTATTGCAGGTATGAAATTATGTGGGTTTGGGGTTTTTTTCTGCTTTTAATTGATCTTCAAAGTACCTCTGTTTCTCTTGACCAGCCTGATTTTATTTCAAATTATTGCATGACCAACCCAAGGGAAGACTTGTTTCTTGTGGGCTAACTTACATAACAACACAAAGAAGGCTTAATTAAGCCTCTGCTGAAAGGCAATTGAATTATGATATATCTTGATAATTGGTATCATGGTGGAATACCAAATGCAGAATACTTGGAAGGAGTTTATGCTTCTGCAGTGCTAAAACAGAAACTGCTTCTCCATAATTTTCTCTTTCAATGGCTTTGTGTATTTGGAGCAGCAGGAAAATGTTAATGGGAAGAAGGATGATGGCTTCCTGATCAACTCAGATGAGCTGTCAGTGAAACACTTCAGCCAGCTTCCATGGCTGTGATAAAGAAACCTCAGTCAGTGATGCACTCTGGAACACAGGGGGACATTCAATCATTATATGAAAAAAAAATAAAAGCAAGCATAGAAAATGCTTTAAAACAACTGAATAATTGAGACTAAAGCAGCCAAGTATATATATATATATACATATATATACATATGTATACCAAAGTAGAACATCTTCCTTATTTTACTACATATTTTGATATTTACAGTGTATCTATCCTTTCTGTGGAAAATGTCACAGCTCTTAAAAATGTGATCTGCATCCAGAATCATAGGCTATAGTAGCTGAGGGATGATGATTGAGTAGTTGAGAGGCTGAGCTAAAGATACTGTGTTTCAGACCTAGCAGTGAATTTCTTTCATACTTCCCTGTATATCTTTTGGTATCACCCTACGTAGTAATTCTGTTCGGAATTTCCACTGTCTTTATTTATTCTACTGCTGAAGAAACCCTAGCTAGATACATTGATCAAGGTCAGAGCACTCAGCTCTGATTCTTTAAGCTCTATAAAAACTGGAATATGGAAGTGAAAATCAGGCTCCTTGGAATCTCTTGCTCCTCTCAGTGGTGCCATCCATGCTTTCTGTTCACAGATTGCAAGGGAAATCATTAAAAACATTATTTGAGGCCTAGTCCTCTTTTCATGTACAAAAACAAAATGCACCAACTAGAAAGACACATGATATGTTTTAACTTGAAGAACCAGTGTGTATTGGAATTTGTATTTTGCTCTCTAGAGAGTCCATGCAACAGTGTTTCTGCTTCTTGGTTAGTGTATCATATGTACTAGGCAAGCAACAGTAACTTAATTTCTTTTTTGATTGTTTTTCAGATAATAGGTAATTGATTTTTTTTTAATCTTTACTTTGATTGTCTTGAACGAAGACTTTGTGTCTTGGTTGTACTTGACAAAGTGACTGTGTTAAAACTTGTCTGCTTGGTCTAGTCTTACTTCTAGAGCTCATGAGCGGTGTTCGTGGTCCCTTTTAGCCTTGCTTTCCTGAATTAATACCTAACGTTCAAGGGAGCATCTCTGTGTTAGCAGCTAATCTGTGGGAAGGAAGAAATCTTTGCACTTTGCTGAACAAGAAAGTTCCTTCTCCTTTATGCCTAAGCCTCCACACTTGATTCATCTCTCCCTCTCAGCACGGTAGCCACGTGGAACCCCATTAAAGTCACCAAAATCAACAGTTGCAATTGAAAGAAAAATCATATCAGAAATGTGTCCTTTCTTTTGCAAACTGATAAAAAGGGAGGCCGTCCAAAACATGCAATAGTTCGTGACAAATACTCTTAAGCAGAAAGCAGAATCGTACTATGTTAAATGGCATGGAGAAGAAAGAAGTGCTTTGTAGGTTCCAAAGACCTTCTTTTGTGTTGCACTCAGCTGAATCAGCATGTAACTTGCCCTGTTTCTCCCACAGACTCAAGCTGCAGCAAAAATTGTTATCAACCCATCAGACACAGCACTGCAACGGGCAGCGTTCCTCCTGGGAGTATTTGGGATCAGTATATCCAGCTACAGCACTCATCAGCTAACTCAAACAAAGAGATTTCCCTTGACCCCTTAAGCTGTGTTGGGATGTGACCCAAGAAGTCCAGGCTTATGTCAGTACTGCTGATGAGTGGCTTTTCTGCCTCAGTTACCAGTGTGGAGGTAATGAGACACTTTGCAGTCGTGACTTCTACGTGCAAAGTTAAAAAAATGGAAGAATTCCAGACATCTTCAAGAAAGAAAAAAACTGCTATCAGAATCATCAGATTTCCAAATAACAAAAACCGTCTGTAAATACAATGGACTTCTTTTGTTATCCAGTGTATACACAGAGAGAGACCTAAAGGTATAAACATGTGGTTACATTCAGAGTAGGTGTAAACAGGTTGATGGGGGTGCCGTGCTTCAGGAGAATTGCACTGCATTGCAGCTTTTGCAAATTGACTCTGATGCAAAGACTGGTTTTGAAAAGAAGTTAAAGGCAACATATTCCTCTAATAAGAGTTAGAACGAATGAAAGTAATCTCCCATTGACTCTCTTCACTATTCTAACTAGATATGTACATTTGTGTGTATTACAGAATTTGTGCACTCTAGCCTTTTTTATTGGATCTTAAACATTTCCTGATGCCTTTTGAGTAGCAATGTCTGTGTATGTAACACAAGCTGGTAGTCTTCTGCCACAGCAGAGATGGCCACAGGCTACACCAGCCATATGGTGCTGGGAAAGGCCCATGGCTCCAGACCAGATAACTTCATAACTCTGTACAGTAACTCTCTGTTCTAGAAAGTATCAGTAAAAATATTGTGTTGGGTTTCACTGTGAAGTTACACATCTGATCAAATTCCTCTGCAAAGCCAACTCATCCCATAATATACATTTTGATTAAAATAGAGATTAAGCTTTTTTCCCCTCCTTCTCCGTGGTTTTTTTCTCACTTGGTGCAATAGCTTATTCAAGAATGCTCTTTTACTATTGGTTTGCATTTTTCCAACTGTTTCTGATGTTTTATGTAAACATAGCTTTGTGGGCTCTTCTGTACATATGTTAGCATTTAAAATCCTTTGTTCTCAGTTACTAAATACAAATATTATTTGCGGTTTTTTAGTGTTTAAAATTATTGCATCTGTCAACAGTGTATATATTCAACCACTAAGGGGCATCCTACACAGCTGAATATTTTGAACTCTTCAGGTTGCTCATTCCAACATTACAAACCACAAATTGAATCAGGCTGAAATTTTTACTTTTTTTTTTTAAACTGTTGTTTCCTCTGTATCCTTTTTTCTCATCCCCTCCAAGAAATGTCTCTCCTCTCCCACAGCTCTTGTAAACTGAAAATGATGAGAAAATCAGCATTTACAAGGTCATTTTTTCCAATGTACCAGGTCACAAATTACCTGCATCTTGTATAGACTTCTGTTTATATTTAAAAAATCATATAATGCAATATTCCAACTTCTGCCTTCCCCTACAAGAAATGAAACAAAATACTTGAACCCCTTGACAAAAGTAAGAATGATACCTCTGAAAAACATTCAGTCACATAGACAGACATTACACAGTGTGACCCCCACCACCACCCTCAGTATGCCACAGTTATGGCTTTTTAATCTATTTCTATGATATTGGGCAGCCGCAGTTCTGTTAACTGATCTCCTGCTCCCATTCAACACAAAGGTAAGACCATTAGCTGTTTTCAGGGCCATTACTATGCTAATGCAAAACTCTTCTGTTAGATGAAGGCTAAGTGCAATAACAACATCATTTTAAGAAGATACACTAGAATAAAATAAATGATAACTTGGCTGTGAGATGTTCTAATTAGAAATGATGCTCATAAGGTATGTGTACTTTTTCCACGAGAATTGCTTTGGATAGTTTTGAAAGCTTTATTTAGTACCAGGGAAAATGGCCAGAGGACAACACAGGCAATAGGTACATTGAGTGTGGAGAGACTCAATAAAGGTATGAGCCATAGGAGCCTCGGGAAAATACAGTGAAGCACCAGGGAGATGTAACTGAAATTATTTACAAAACAGATTTAAACTTGCTGATGGTGAATTTGGCCTGGGCTGAAAATCAACTTCAGGTGAAAAGTTGGCACTGCATCCAGCAGAAGATGTAGGCACAGGTATCTAACCTGTCTGTTCCTGCAGAAATCTACACCTAATATGTCAATTTTCTGAAGTTCAGCTGTCAACTAATGCCAGGCACAACAGACATCCACGTGCCCTTCCCTTTCGCTGCTGTGGCTCCCTGGAAGATCTGCTTTCAGCCTTCCCCTCAGCCAGGTGAGGCTGGGGTGTGATTAGCACCCAGACATCAAAACCTTATGGGGTGGCAACAACATGCCCATCTTCTCATCCTTCCTGTGGCTGGAAGCATAGTGATGGACTGGAGGCTGCCCAGAATATGACTGGAAGCTAACATCCCCTGTCTCATTTTGTCCTGCTGTTGGTCAGAGCAAATACTCTTTGGCAGAGGAAGGTAAGGCAGCTGCACAGATCTCCCACAAAGGAGCCTGTGGCACTGTACCTTCCCTCCTCATGTTCTTCTGAAGGACCAGTGTGGTCCCATGGGGTCCCAGCTCCTAAAGCAGGCTGGCTCTAGGAACCTGTCCCTGCTCTGCATCCCCTACAGCAGGGGGCCCAAACAGGCAATTAGGATAAACTAAAACTTTATCCTCCTAATTGCCTGTTAGCTGTTTGCCCCCTCCCTGCACTTGGTGTACCAGGGGTTTGGACTTTACCTGTGTTTGCCATGTTTATAGACATCTAACTCAAGCCTCCAGGCTCAGTATGTGGCTGGTCTCCCAAAATCTGAGTAGGATACCACTCTGTGTTGCAATTCCCAGATGTGCCTGTGAATGTTCTCTTCAAAGCTCTGAGCATGCCAAACCTCAAGCATATGTTTATGTCCTATTGAAGTCAAAGAGGGTTTAAGGAACATCCTCACATCCTTTGCCAGACTGAGGTATTTAATCTCTTCCTTGATCTCCCCCCAAAAAGTATTTACATTTTAAATATATTTGCACTTTTGTTTATATGGCTTTTACATCAAAAATGTTGGCAATTCATCAACAACTGAATGCTGATGAGAGTCAGGAGCCTGGTGAGCTTGGAGAGGTTAATGCTGCATTATTTAGTTTTAAGAAACAGCAGCAATGGATTTCATTTGGCATATAAATTATGTTTGAGGACTTAGGCTCCAGGAATTACTTTTTACCTACCCTAGCTTGTAAAAATATTTAAATAGAAGCACTATTTAAGCTAGTAAATATTAGACTTTCTTTATAAATACACTTAAAAACCATTTAATAAAAATTATTATGTTGGTTTTACCTCTAATATCAGACAAATATAGGTCAATATCTCTTGATGCTGAACAATGGTAACTCAACTAATCCACTTCTAGCAGCAGTAACTTCTCTAGCCTGAATTATGTCTTGATATATCAAGTTAGTTATTTTATTCTTTGAGAAGGAATCACAAGAGATTTTGTAGCTGTTTGATTCTTATGCCTGAGTCCACTTCCTAAAGGCAAGTGAAATGAAAGTATTAAATAATCAGAAACTCAAACATAGTTTATATTCTCTTCAAATAGATGTAGCATAGACTGGAGACTTGTTTGCGATAAATGGCATTGCTAGTGAATATCACAGAGCATTCAAGCTCCCTTTCACATATATACTCAGTTATCTAAAGCAGGATTTCTGTCTTCTTCCATCAGGACAGGCAACCAAGGACAGTCACTCAAGGTACCACTCATCTACTAGTCAGGGAAGTATAAAATAAAGGCAGTGTCTGACATATTTTCATGCATCTCCTGGAAATTATTTTTCTGCATGAAAATTACTGCTCTAGAGCATTACTTATCTCTAAAGTTAGAGCTGCAGATTGTGCATCTCCTGATATATCACAGACCAAGAAGACAAACTTGAGTTTGCCTTAACAATGAGTGGAAGCTCCATCACCTCCTAGGCAGAGGTAGTGTCATCATGGTACTGAACCCCTAATTTGTATATCAAACTAAGAACAGGAGGCAAACAAGCTGAGAAACCCTTCATTTTAGACCATGCATTTTTGCTAGTGCTAGATGCATGGAAGTCTGGCCTCAGCTGAGGTTTCAGGTGCTGCCATAGTGGTAATTAGCAAATTAATAAATTAAGAAATAAAACTGGGGCACCGATGCTGCATGGGAGCTTCCTTCTTGAGATGTTCTGTGTCTGAAATCACCTTTTCAACTGCAAATTGTGCAGTGGGTTTATCAGTGGCAAAGCTGTATGCCAGTGTTAATTCACTTCCCTGGCCTCAGTTGAACGTGGCCACAGAGACTTAACAGAGAAATAGTTTTACCTGTGCAGTGCAATGGTGCTTGCATATGGATATGTTAGTAAAAAAACAAACAGAAGAAGACATTAATGCTTGTCACATCTTTTCCAACCTTGGATAAAAGGCCTTTTCCCCTCTTAGTTATGAGTAGTCAATGAGAACACAAAATAACACCCTAAAGAAGTATTGTCTTTCATATGACTTTCTTGTTATTCTTCTAAAACTATCACAATTTAATAAGGTAGCTGAAAGGTAGTTTAATCAAACAGCAGATTAATAAGGTTCCTGGGGCTACATTCACTTCAGCTTTTAACTAAGTGTATAACCATGAGCTATGGAGTGTCACCGACTTTTAATCAGTGCCCCTGTCTCTGCAGTGCATGTGTTTGTAAGCATAAAAACAGCCCCAAAGGGCCCAGAAAGACATGTTTCTTCCCCTCCTTAGCAGCATTCTTGCAAGTGACGTTTTTAAGAACACAAAGTGATTAAAAACAATAATCCATACCTTTTTGAAAACTTTTAGGAACTTCATGTGATCCACAGCACCACACTGATGAGGTCCATCCTACAAGGGAGACACTGGAGTCAGAGTAATCAAAGGAGGTGTCTGATGCCATGCAGGGTGAGGGCTTGAATTAACTCTCAGTGGGTGCTTCCGTGTATTTTCCTAAGAAAGATCAGAGAACCAGCTCAGCTGACATGAACAATGGAAAGTTTGGAAAAGTCTGTGAGCACTCTTAACTCCCACTACACAGAGTAGAGGCAGGTCCTGGTGAGGCCACCGACACCCTGGCACCTGGCAGCAGCTTGAAGCTGCTTCACAATGAGCTGAAGGAATGTGGATGGTTTCCTTACATGTCAAAGTACTTGGTGTTTGGGGGTTCTATAATTTTTCTGTAATTTTCCTCACTGGGGGAAAGGGCTGTATCTCATTGCTGTTATTTAAACCAGAGTAAGGAATAAATACAGAGTCAGAGTGACCCTGCTGCTGAGAAATATTTTTAATCTTTTTTAAAAAAGCAAATGACAAATTAGTTTGTCCTTCACTCTCTGTTCTTCAGTAATGGATTACAGGAACTTGGAACTTTTGGCCCAACAGGGATTGTGGCACGTAAAGCCAAAACTGCTGAAAGCTTGGACAGAATCATCACTGGCCAGGAATAGCTCAAACACTATGTGTCTTCCCTGTCATAGCTGAGCCATATTTCCTTTTAAAATGCAAGCTTTGCCTTAAGGGAAAAGAAAGCTGTGCTCTGCTCCCTTAGGGGTCTTCAGCTGCCCTGTGATAGATCCCTGAGGAGAGGAAGGGCAGAGGAAAGGAACCAAAAAATTTGCTTCACCATGACCCTCCAATGGCAGAAGAGCCCCTCAGCTGCTGCTTTGGGTCAACGCAGCCAGAGAATGGCTTAGCTTTTGGTGAGGGTCCCCATCCCTGTTCCTGCTGTCTCCTGCTCCCAGAGCTGCTTTCTGGAGCCTCTGAAGCTTATGGAGCTGTGCCTGACCCTCTGTGCCTCTCTGTCTGTCTGTGCACATAAGGGTGAGAGGGCAGGAGCAGGATCTGGCCATCAGGTGCAGGAGGTGGTGAACACTGAAGAGGGATGAGGAGGGATGCCTCACTGCATCGATGGTTTGTGCAAATCCCTGAATCTTCCCTGAGCAACATGCAGTCTCCCACTGGGCCTTAGCTCTCATCTGCAGCACAGCACTGGCAGGAAGCTCTTTCCTCAGGTAACTCTGAGTCCCCTTTTCACTCGCTTGCCAGTTACGTCCTGTTCATTAGCCCCAGAGCTCACCTGAGGGATTATTTGTAATGCTTTATCCCCTGCTGAATTCAACTGTTAATTTGATAGCATAGTATCAAGAGGAGAAACTAAATAAACACTGTGAGTGTTTGCACTGAAAAAGTACCTTCAATGTTTTTTACCACTTTCTTCCTTATTGTGAAGTTTCCCATAAATTTGCTATTGTGTGTGTGTCCCTACATCTCCCTGCCTTTTCCTTGCCAAGCAGAAAGGCCTGGAGGCTTCAGCTGACCCCATCTTTCAGAACAGCATGGGATGGGAGGAGAGGCATCACTCAGCAAAGAACAAGAGAAGCAGAACAAGCATCCCTCCCACCGGGTGAGAAGGGCTGTAAATCTCAACCAGCGGCCACGCAGGGAGCCCAAGATCACGCTGAGCCCAGGGCGGCTTTAATGAGCCAATGCTCCTGCAAGCATTCAGCAAAGCTGGGGACTCACTCAGGCTCTGGGTACTTGTAGCTGTGGTTTAGCTGTGCAACTGCCCCAGTACAGGTTTGTGCCAAAGTGACAGGCTGATGAATGTAAGGAAACCCATTTTTAGTGGGTCACTAACAGACTTTTTGTTTGACTTTAGTCATACATTCTGAATTCCACTTCATCATTGCTCCCCCATATTAAATAGTTCCTTGCAGAGCAGTGCATTAAAAAGCCCAGAGTTTGCTTGAGGATATCAATATGGGAGTACGATGCTGCACCTTTATCTCACTGAACTTTAGTTTGTTGAATATTCAGAAAGAATATTTTCCATAGGTTCTTTCCATAGTGAGTGAAAAAAATTAACACCTCCAGAGAAAATTCATCCCCTTCAGGAAGTGTCTAGAAAAGGTGGACCAAATCCCCCCCCTCAGAATGAGTGCCTCTCCCTGTATTGACTAGGGCTGGACATCTCGCTTTCAGAAGCTCAGGGTAGCAGAGACAAATAATCCCTACCCCTACAAAAACATTCTATTCCAATAATAGCAGTTTCCCATTGAAGACAGACACTGAGGCAGATTGTGACTTCAGAGGCACAATTTTCAGGATCTGGGTACCTTTCAGAGGGAGTCACTGAGCTGCAGGGTGCTGTCTCTGGGGTCAGGAGAGCAGAGTGTGGGCAGTGACCAGCTAAGACAGCCCCACTGTGGCTCACCTCTCATATGGAGGCACCTGGAAGCCTCAGAAGCACTGAAGTATGCACATGCTTGCCCTGGAGAGGTGAATGTACCGGTGCCTGTCACAGTACCAGGGCTAAGTAACATTAAGAAACTAAGCAATGAAGATGCACAGATCCAGGCATCCTCATGGGAAATAAAAGGTCACAAAGGGCATTCTGTGTTTCCTTGGGTGGTGAAGCCCTCCCCACTAAGAGTGCACTGTCATTGGGCTACAACAGGAGTCACTAAACAGGTGTGTTTAGTTCGTCGTGTATCTACTGACCATCCTTCCCAGAGGCGGTAGATGCCCTCTGCAGAGCAGCTTTCAGGCACCCAGAAAACTGCAACAGTGCTGAAGGATCCAGCATGAGGCCCATTCACAACTCCACCAGCTGCTCCCTTCCATCTCCCCATTATGGGAACAGTCTGGTCACTCTTTTCCTTTCCAGCACCACCTCTCTGGGTGGCCTTTCAGAGAAATGACCCTCATCAGCAATGAGTTGGTGGGAGATGGCTCACCTTCTGTCTCCCCTGAAACAGAGGTGTAGCCACTGCCTGCAGGCTACAGGCTGGAGGTGGAGTGAGGGCCAGGGTGAAGCCCAGTGGCCACCAGAGCCTTCTGCTGGCCCCCGGGCATTAGTTGTGGCCAAAGCAGGAGGTGCCCATGTGCTGCAACAATCCCATGGTGGCCACTTTATTGATTAATTTCAATTGGCATTCAAATGCAATTTAAGAAGTTGCTTAATCTTTTATGTAAGTTAAGAAGGAACAGCTGAAAATTTATCAAATTAATCATTTCTGTGTAAGGACTGTAATCTGCAAACAAAAAACCCAACCAAACAACCAAACAACCAAAAAAAAAATCCAGCTCAAAACTCTGCAGCTCTGTGTAAAATATGCTTCAAATACTGTCTTGAATCTTATTTAGTTCATCATCATTTTGCTACCTGAGCTGAGCGAACAACTGACATAACATAAAATATCTGAGGTATTTAAACTAGGAGTGCAATTACTTCAGGTTCTTCCTGTTGTCACTGGAGAGAAATAAATGCTACTCTGTTCTTGGGCGAGCCAGTCAACCTTCCAGAGGCAGCTATTTCTTTCCACTGATTGTGGAGGGAGCCTAATGTGCTCCTAATTTAGGTGTCTCATTTGCGTTCCCATAGCTAGCTAGGATGAATCCAAGCCAAAATCAATCTGCTTAAGTCAAATCTCCCACTGCCAAAGGTCAAGCAACTTGCTCTTACAGGGATTGCTAACCATGGTTCTTGACACTTGGTTTTCCCAAGCAACAAAGACATAGTCACTCATGAACAGCATCACAGAATCATAGGATGATTTGAGTGGGAGGGGACCTTCAGAGTTAGAGCTTCACTGTCGTCCCTGAGATTTGATTAAAAAGTGAGTTGTGCTGTACCTCGATCTTCACGGTTCCTTTAAAGGATTTGCTGTACTCATTGTAGTCTAACAGCCCTTTAAATGAAATATTCTTTTGCCAATACCTATACTAAAGTGTTATTTCCCTTAACAAAATGTTTAGCATAAAATGTTACCAGTTATTGTACACTTTAATCCCAGGCCCTGCTGAGAAGTTCTCAATAAATAATAATTTTCATTTATTTTCAACACAGGCGTCGATAAGTAATTGCGTAATATTGCTGAGGCTGAATTATCTGCAGATCTGTGCTGCACTGTAAATAAAGTGCTGGGTGTGCTTTGCGCTCTCTGATCTGAGCCCGTGCCAAGAACCTGAAATCATCCACTTTACCAAGAGAGGTTGAGAAAAGGAGAGGATATATGGAGAATATGGCTCAAGTTTTACATTTGAATCTGATTAGTGACTCCAGCAGTTGTTTCAGTTCCTCATCTGCACAAGCAGGTAACAATATTTCCTTTTTCTCACTTTTCTGCTTTGCCTATGGCAGCAGGAGAGTGGCTGGTTGCCCTCTCCATGCAGGCAGCATGTGCTCTGGGTACCTGTTCCCAGCAAGTGACTCCGATGGACTGCAGCCCCCTCTGTTGCCTGATACCATCAGGCACTTGCCTGAAGAGCCTTGGTCTTTGCATGAGTTGCTGCCACAGGTCAGGATAAAAGAGAAGAAAAATTGGCCTGTGGCTTTAAAAGATATAAAGCAACCTCTTGAATAAAACGATGGCCTCCTGGGTGCTTAAGGTACTCTCCTGAGAAAAAACCAACCAAACAAACAAGCCTGCCAAGATCTTAAGTCCTCTGGCTTCACATGCATCTGCAACTGACTCAGCGGTCTTCCCTTCCTCCAGCTGCACAAGTAGCATGTGCAGTGTCCTAAAGCCAGGGGTGGTAGCAGCCCATGATGAATGAGCATCTACTATTGTTGCAGATGCTTTGAGAGCCCTCTGGGATGTCCCTACTGTGCTGGGCATATACCAACCCTAAACATCATTTCCTGCCCCACTTTGCTTTCTATGAAAATGTACAAGATGTAAAGTTTGTTGGATCACTCTGAAGACCTATTAGTCTTCATGAAAAGTCAAAAGTGAGCAGTAGAAATTTTTTCCAGATTTTTGCCAATAAAATGAGAAGGAAAAGCACCAATGTGCTTGCATGGTGAGAACAAGGAAACAACTGTGTTGCTCAGACCATCAGTCTCACTAAAAATGTTTGTTCTTCACTAGATAGTGTTGAAAAGGAGTTATGCCAATGTCTCAGATGCTTTGTACTTGCCAAGTCTGAAACAGTGATATTTAATTAATATAACCAGTATATGGTTATTTAAAGGAATATTTTAGTATCAGAACCCATTTACTTCCATTACCTGAGAGATGCTGCAGCCACAGATCAAACATTCACCTAATAACTATGCTATTACCAGGTGGACCTGAGGAAACTCGCTTAGGAGTACTTGAGGATCTGGCTGAAGGAGTTTGAGAGCCATTAGTAGTTAAAGCTGTGGTTCCTGAAGGATTGGGCAGGTCCCAGAAGACTGAAAAAATGGCAAATATCTTTCAGATGGAAAAGCTCAGGATCATCACTCAATAATACTTAAAAAACATTCAACGGTACTTGACAACTAATCAGAGCTATCTGCAAACCTACAGAAAAATAAGAGGATAAAAAGCAGCTAATGTGTTTACCAGGAACAAGTTGTGCAACCAACCTGGTTTCCTTCTTAGGTGACATTACAAGCAGGTGAGCAAGCAGTGTAATGCATGACTTCCATAATGTGGTGACAAATGATATTCTAACACACAAGCTGGGAGAAAACATTCTTAAATGAACTGCAGTAATGAGATTACAGGTCTTGTCGAAAAACCTACAAAGAATGAAGAGTATTCTCTGAGTGTCTGGGAAAAAAGTACAGAATGGGCTGCTGCACACTGCTGTGAACGGGGGCTGCCTGATATTTTTACTAATGACTCATGTTATGTGAGTGGGAATGCATAAAACATCAACCTCAGAAGGTCTGCAGGCACCGAAAGACAGGAGCAGAATTCACAATGATCTAAAAATCTGCCAAGTGCTCCAAAATCAGCTGTGGGATTCAAGAAGGACAAGCACAAAAAGTTTGATGGGTGAGGAGCAACTCAAGATCGATGGAGTGAATCACAGCACTAGGCAGCAGTGTCAAACTCTTGCAGAGGTGGGAAGCAGCCTCATGGGGAGGTGAAGATGGGAGTGCAGGCTGCAAGGCATGTGAAGGGGTCCTCCTACTTTGCACATTAATGGTGAAGGCTTGGCATGACTTCTGTGTCTCGTTTTGGCCACCGTCCTTCAAGGAAGATGTGGACCAAGTGAAGAGAGCTCAGAAGAAAGTTACAAAAGTAAGAAGTGCAGAAAGTGTGACCTGCACAGAAAGACTGATCAAACTGGTAGCCTGGAGAGGGGAAGGTGAATAAATGCCACGGACCCAACCATCCCCCTGGCAGCACTGGCAGTGGACACTGTGCCTGTAGAAGGCACCTCTGCTGACCCACAAATAGCAGGTGTTCTCTTTTTCTGACCTACCTGTAACGTTCTGTGTTACAGCGCTTTGCAAAGCCAAGGCCACCCTGCTTCACCATGCCTTAGTGGATCCATAATACACACTCTGTGCCACAAAATTATGCTGAAGACAGCTGATTTGGACAGGAAGCTCAGGGGTGCTCACTTATCCTGGAAACTGCCAACACACCAACAAACACTTAATACTACAGGATCACCAGAGGGAAGGTGCCTTCAAACATGCAAATAGGGATGAGCCACCATAGAACATTTTTGTCCAACAGGTCGGTATCCTGGGACACTGATGTGGATGGCTGCACTGCCAAGTGCTACCAAGGGTTTTCTGGCATGGGAGCAGTGCTGGGAATGGGTGTTTTGTTTTCAGTTTTATTTAGTAAGGGATGCTCCATCAAAGTTGACCTCCTGCTGTACTGCTCATTCTGACTGGGAAAGCATCCATAATACTGGGAGGAGAAGAAAGAAAGTTGGGCTTAGATTTGTAAAGGCACTGATTACAAAGTCATGGCTTACTATTTCAGGTGCCTTTCTTTCGGTACCACAAAGTTCAATCTCATGGAAATGAGCTGTACCATGCCAGGAGGGTAACCTCTGCTCCCCGTGGTGGCAGGTGGAAGAAGAGAGACTGAAGAGCAGCTCGGTGAGTCCGCAGCATACCAGTTCCTGCTGAGGCAGCTACTTCAAAATCACAGTATCACAGAATATGCTGAGTTGGAAGAGACCCAAAAGGATCATTGAGCCCAATTTCTGGCGCTGCACAGGACCATCCTCAAGAGTCACACCATGTGCCTGAGAGTGTTGCCAAATGCTTGAATTCTCTCAGGCTTGATGCTGTGACCATTTCCCTGAGGAGCCTGTTCCAGTGCCCAATAATCTTCTGGGTGAAGAATCTTTTTCCAATATCCAACCTAAACCTCCCCTGACACAACTTCAGGCCATTCCCTCAGATCCTGTCACTGGTCACCAGAGAGAAGAGATCAGTGTCTGCCCCTTCTCTTCCCCTCACAAGGAAGTTGTAACTGCGATGAGGTCTCCCCTCAGTCTCCTCCAGGCTGAACAGACCAAGTGACCTCAGCTGCTCCTCATATGGCTTCGTCTCAAGGCCCTTCACCATCTTCATTCCCCTCCTTTGTACTGAGCCTCCATCAGTGCTTGGACAGTCCTGGTTCCTCAGGACCCACCAGCCGTGGAAACCTTTTCCCAACACACGCATCCATCAACAGCTGGTGCCTCTGGACACACAGCTGGAGGAGAGCCAACAGTGTCACGCATTCATCCCAAAGAGTCCAGTAGTCAAAGCACCTGTCTCAGATGGATGTGGCACCAATCTCATGGCCAGGAGTTCTGTGTCCCCAGCTCTGGCCACCTCCCAGCCCCATGAGGTTCTCCGAGAAGCAGGCCTGGAGATGAGGCAGGTCCTTTCTGCAGCGCAGCTGGGCATGAGGACACTGAGGGAGCAGGAGCACAGCTGTAGATGAACAGCTAACATGGGAAAGGAGGCCAAAAACTTTGAACCACAGATCTCTTAGCACCTGCCCTGCTCTTCCAGAAACACATGTAATTAAGCACCAAGAACAGACTGATTGAACTGCAGCATCCAATTTCATCAATTCTCCTTTCTGTTATAACTTCTGAGACAGATCCATGATCTTGTCTGTGCTCTGCAGAAGATTGTTTGCAAGTGGTAAACAACCTCAGTTATCTCTAGTACCATACCCAGTCGAGTATCCAAATGAGTCACACATGGCAGGATTGCTTGCTTTGGCAAGTCTGCCATCACACAGGTGGATAGAGGCAGCAGTCTCACATCTACGGTCGCCTCTCCCTGTTCCAAAGATGTGGGTTTGCTGGAGCCATGACAAATCTTTAATGTTGGACTCAAAGGTCACAGCTGCACATCCACATTTCCCTAGGCACTTCAGGTACATCTCTGAGATCTCTGTCGTATGAGCCCCACTTTGCCCTGCTGACTTGAAGGTGAAGATGGTTTCCACTTTTGGTGCAGGAGCCCAGCTTCAGGTACATAGGATATTCATTTTTCTGACATTTAACACACCAAGTGGGAGGAGGAAAGCTGTCTGTGATTTGTAATATAACTGCTGTACTATGAAACATCATAAACCGTGCACCCAGATGTTCTTTTTTTGGTAACAACATAATAATTTTATGCAAATATCTGCTCTTTTCAGTACTGTTTTTCTCCTATTCTGGAGTTTTCACTCTTTCTATGTGTCCATATTATGCCCGGTTCTAGTGTTTGATTTTAAATACATGTGATTTCTTTCATTATTCTCATTGTTGCACATGGTCCAATTCACCAGCCTGATTTATTTTTTTATATCAACTATTCAATATCATGCAACCCTAGTAACAGTTTATATGCCTAAGGTAAAGTAAAGTTAATGGATAGCAGAATCCCTAGCTTATTTTTAGGAGTGGAGCTTTTATTTCATATGCTATTGATCATCAAGAGACAACATGTTATTGCAAGTTTACTTTAACTGTTCCTATGGCACCACCATGGGGGAAGCATGAAAATCAATATAGCAGAAAAATTATGTTTCTTTCAGAAATTTACATGCAAGTAAAAAGAAGATTAAAAAATTTAGTGAAAACTTTGATTTCGCTGTTTATCTCCTGTTGAAATCTAGCTCTTCTTTTGACCAGCTTTAGGACAACTCAATGGACTTGGGCAAACGTCAAACCAAAACTATTTTTGACAATGTTCTGAAAATATTGGCAGCCTTTTTCAGTTGGACATGCAGAGGGGTTTAAATTTAGTAAGTTGCTGTCAAAACTGGCATCATTTTATCATAGTCAGTCAACGCCCTTGCCCTGGTGAAGGTGATTTCGTCTGTGCAAGCCCTCACCAAAACATTAAGGCAGTATAAATGAGCTCTCTGAGTGAGCACGGCTATCCTACAGCCAGCAGCAGCATGCTGGGAAAGAAAGTGGGCCTGGAGCTCTGGTCCTTAGGATCTATTTTGATTCACTGTACATCATTTTTCCACGTTGCCTACTGAGGCTCTTCTGAAAAATTATGTTCATGGTTCATTTTAAGTAATCTCTGGTGCCTCGTAGCCTTGCTCTTTGAAACAACTCAATCTGAATATCCATCACTGAAAGGCATTTGAGGGCAGATTTCCAGACAAGATCCTAAATCATCCCTGTGACATGCACATGTTCACAAATCCACCTGTGCAAACTCCTCTGTTTACAAAAACTTTTTTTTTTAATGCATAATTATTTTTGCCAAATCAGAAAACTTTCTGAAGGCAGGAACAAGTGAGGATTCGGTCAGCTCCTTGCATCTGTGCTTAAAAGATAAAGGAATATGTGGAAGAGAGTGCTGAAAATGAGAATAAATCACCTCTTAGCCCCAGCTGCTTATCCTTTTAAGTCCCACGAAAATTGTAGTGTCAGCGAATTTAACTTTTCCTCCTTTTGACAAGGGATGAGGTATTATCTTTTTTGGGAGCCTGCCTGGGTGTGACTGCCATTTACCAGCTGAGCACACAACAAGGCCGAGTGGTTTAGACAAATGAATAGTCTTTCTCACCCTGCCAAAAACTGCCTCATCTGTGGAACACCTTGTAGGAAATAAGGTAATGTTTGTTTCTTTGAAACAGCTCTAAGTATCTTTAAAGAAGGTAGAGGCTATCGAATCGATGCCAAAGCTCCTGGGTGAGGGTCCTTCTGGTGTGCTGTGGTCTTCCACATTGATTCTGCTTGTAACACATCCTGCTTGCCAACATATCTTCAGAGAGAGTACGGTGGAACATGGGGAATAACTACCACCATAGGAAATGCGGGGGGACAAATGTGGGGGCCAAGCTTTTTGTAGTGGTCTACTTTAAAGTATATGGAAACTGAAATCACAACAAGGCTAGAGTTGTGGGGGGCAGCTTTGCAAATCCCATCCATATGCAAGTGCCGTAGACCAAAGCCTACTTCGTAAAATGTGCATGATAGGGGATTTCTGGGGTGGATTTGCACTTGAAGTTCTTCTATGTAGGGTGTGGGAGCTGGTTTTTCCCTTGACTCTGGGCCCTCATTCCAATTTTGGACATTTAGATTTAGTGTATGTAGCTAAGTCCTGATTTAAGTGCATACGTTTATGCCACCAATATGTTTCTTTAGCTGCCTGAAACATTTCTAGCAGTTCAGATATCTTCCTCTGTAATGTCCCTTGTGGAAGCAGAAGTTTTATAAATTCCTCTGTGTTGAAACAACACGGGAACTAAAAGGGGATTCATTGGGTTAACATAAAAAGTCTCAGGTGCTGCAGTGGGACATCATATCTGCATTCAAGTCTTCTCCACAGAGAAGCTTCTTTTGTCAGAACCACACCATGCACTGTCCGTAAGACGGTCCCCAGCAAGATTTGTTGGCAGCTCTGTGTGCCAAACTCATGGTATTAAAACTGCAAGTGAGAGATGTTATTTGCTGTGTTATGGCTGGGACTGCCTGCAAATGCCATGTACACCCTCCCCATGTGTCCTGGGTACTGCAGCCCTGCCACGGGATGGACCACGTGCTCACTTGTGTTGCTCCTGCTGCCAGAGGAGTGTCCTCATTTCACAGACAGCTTACAAAATCATTGGGAGGTTTTGGTGTGTATTCAGGGAGAAGAGCCAGCATGGCATCTACCACAACAACCCCCTTCACTCAGGTGGTCCCAGAGCAGCACTGCAAGCCAAGATCTGCCCCTGTACAACAAACATATCCTCACACAGTCAAACCTACTGGCAACATATGGATGGGTGGTTGTTATAGGAAGGATTCAAGGTAAAAAAACTTAGCCCCATTGAGAAGTGTTTCTATATACTTAGTGGTATACTAAGTATATAACATATATATATATATGACCCATCAAGAAGGGCTTTTTTTACACTTACTGGTATACCCTGTGGGACAGGGTAGGGTGATACATGGGAATACACTGTAATTAAACTATAAGCAGATGAATGCTTTCTCTTTACTAGCAGATTGTCAGAGAGAAACACTAAAATGAAGTGTGACTCTATGAGACATCATAACTTGGGGGCTTGGAAACTGTAAATAAGTAGAAACCCTTTGAAGGAATAGCTGAATTACGTCACGGAATATAAAGCAGAAAGCAGTTCAGTTTGTGGGATGGATGCTACAAGGTATCTCAAAACCCCCAATCCTACATAGCTCCAGCATTGCTCTATCAGTTTTGAAATATTCAGATTTTACTCACATTGATTCAACTCCCCTGAATTTGCTGGTACCCTGCAGAGGTACTGGAGGGAATGATTTGACAAGGTAGTCCTTCGGCATCGAAACTGATTTCAGTTTTTTCCTCTCTTGTACCTCAGCACTCCACAGGCTGGCCTGTGGTCTGCTGGCCAAAGTCTGCTGGCCATGACTGTCCTGGGGCTGACTTTATTGGGTTTGGATTAGGATCTAAATTCATGCAAATCTGCCATCAAATCAACATCACAAACCCCATAATTTTGTGTTTAACCATTGTATCCTCCAGATGGATATCTTCTTATGTTGTAGAGGTGTTTCTGAATATCAGTAATGAAGAAATTAGGGACGTTATTTAGCAGCCCATATTTTATGTACCATTATTACCTTACCCTTCTAAGAGTATGAACTTTCATAATATGAAACAAAATACTCCTGCCAATTTAAATGAAGAAACTAGAAGATCTGTCATAAAATCCAGCTGAAAGCAGTTCTGTGGAACAGCACAGAGGAAAATATACACACAGTAAATAAATAAATAAATAAACAAATCAGTAAAGACCAGTGTGATCAGATGAATGTTGGTGTGGTTGGAGACTGGGAGATCAATCACTGTTCTTGGCTGTCTCTACACATTTCTTCCCATGCCTAGTTGCCCAAAGCTGTTTCTCAAAATTCTCTGCCACCTCACTGTCCTTTGTGTAATAACTATCACTTCCTTTTTTCTAGAGAATCCTGAATAATTTGTTCCTGTGAGAAGTGACTACAATGGTAGGCATTATCTTGAAAGTATTAAAGAGCATATTTGCACAATTAATAGTTTCTGAGCACTTCAGATAATCAGCTATTCAGATTGAGGCTGCCTCACAACTCTGAAAAGTGATGTGCATTGTCTTTATCCCAGGACATAAATCTCACCACTCTTTGGGAAATCTCCTACTGGCCAGCACTCTCAGGGTAGAAGCCATCTTCTGAAATCTTTACTCAGTATTTCATTTTTGTCTGAGTTATTTCCTGGGAATTAAACACAATCCATAAAAAGAAAATAATAAACATCTGGGCAAATATGTCGGGGCAGGGATGTCCTGCAGCAGTGGGGTGACTTTAAAACGGCTGCTACATAATGCTTTCACTGCTGCCAATATATTTAGGTTGCAAATGCAATCAGTGGAAAACCAGTATTAAAATGAAGAGAAGTGAGAGCTGGACACCACAGTGTTATTTCTCATTTTGAAGGCATGCTAGGGCACCTCTGCTCTCCTTATGCCTCCTCTTCAGGAGTCACTCTGCACTCTTTCCAGTCAGTAACAAAACTGCCTGTCACTGCAAAGGTACAAATCAAACCTGGCTCATGTATTTCATCTGAGGGGTTTATGTATACATATAATGTTATGTCTAACAATAACAATACAAATATTGTATTATGTACATACAATGCATATAATGCATATGCTCTATGTTATATGTATATGTATTATGTAAAATTTACAAATATAAAATAGAGTAATATTCATCTATTCTATTACATGTATATTATGTAAGCATTCTATATGTATTTGTTACATATATTATATAAACTATATTGCATATATACTGTGGATTATATACCATAGCATATCTTTATATAACAATAGATCATTAAGTAGCTATTCTTATATATATATATATATATAGTGTTATTTACACGATAAAATATATACATATATTTATCTATTCTTATATGCTTCATATAATTGATATACAAAATATGTGCATGTATTTACTATATATGATTGCAGATATATTATTAATCAGTGTATTTATATGGGTTATAAACAGAGAATTATTTAACTATATTTATTACTGTTATTATTATTGTTACTGTTATCACTGTGCATTTATGGGTTCCCACTAAGGTGCACTCCATTGCATTTCCTCCAGGCGTGGGGTGGCAGGAGGAAGACACACACCAGCTCCCCGTCGCTGCTGCCCAGGGCCTTGTCTGGTCCCACATCTCCACGGTGGCAGCAGCAGCAGCTGTGTTTCTGCACAACACTTGCTTCTCAGCCACACCAAGCCCCCTGCCCCTAATCATCAGCTTGTTGGGACTCTATCCCCCCACCAACACCACCAATGCCAGTGGAAAAGCAAGTGGAAAGCAGCCAACACCTCACAACTGTGTACAAACCTAAGGAAAACAATTGCAGCCTCTGACTTCACAGGATGTAGGTCAAACTGTCAGAGGGCCTACAAGTGGGCTCCAGATTCCTGGTCCTCTTGCTGCATTGGAGACCTGCTGCCATCTCTCTGTCTTCTGCAGTGACCTCTCGTCCAGCTTAGCTTTTTACAGATCATCCCATGGTCTGATCCCTCCAACTCTGCTGCTGAGCTCAGGCAGCAGACAGCCACCCAGCCTGGACCAAGACCCAGTCTGTCCCCACACAGCACACAGGACATCTGCCTGCCTGCACTGCATGAGGGCTCTGGGATAGACAAAGCATTGCCAGCCATGTGGGTCCTGGGGCCATTCTAGAGGCCAGTCAGCACAGCCCTGTCTTTGCTCTGTGACAGACAGAGCCAGAGGCAGCCTGGGCCACATTTTGAGGCAAAAAGTTCACTTTCTTATTTTTATGCATTATTGTGTTAAAAAAAAAAACCCAAACAACAAACCCTTTCAATGATTTGCAACAGATTTTGCCAAAGTGTTCTATTTCAATGTCATGGTCTTCAAGCTCCCGTCATCCTGTTGGAGGAGTCAGGATTGCCCCGTTTAAATCTTTGGAAATAGTCTTTCACTAGGGACACTGATTATGTTTCTTACCATTCACCTTAGGCTAACTTTTGCTTTTGGACATTTAATACCTATTACAAAAAAAACCAGCAATGCAGTTGATGCAACTTAGGGTCATAAAACTATTCAGTATTTTTTACTTCTGACCAACAGGAAATGAAAATCTTTTCATGTGTGACTTCCTCACCGGTTTCTTCACCTTATAACATTTCTGTAAAGCTTCTTATAAATGTTAATATACAATTACAGAGCTCATAGCTTCTTATAGCACTGATTGCTTTACCTTATAGAGCCTCTTCTTCACCTGATAGCGCTTATGTAAAAGGCAGCTGAAGATCTGATAGCAACTTGCAACTTAATTTTACTCAGGGCTTCACAGATAACACATCCTTCCTCAAGGTACTCTGAGGAAGGAGCCACTGTGCTGAGTCAGAAAGGTGAAATGACAGTGGGCTCAGCACTCCAAGGTTACAGGTTTATGGATTCTCTTCCTGAGCACTGTCCATGCGCTATTTATCCAGAACCTCAGGAAATCAACAACAGCTCTGATACAAAGCTCCTGGAAGGTATACAAATATATAATTATTTTGGTTTATAGCTATACATCAATATATAAAACCTCAAAATGGAATCCCAGTTTCTTTCTAAGACTGTCAGCAGAAATGCAAGCAAGGTGCCATGTGATGAGGATTTGGAGCTACCAACAAAAACAGAAAAGCAACCTCCCCCCAGAATCAATGAAACCACCCAACATCCAGATGTGCTTGAGCTGCAACTCTCTTGTATTTAATGAACTCATGAGACAAAGCAAAGGTACTCAATGGACTGCTATGGCAGAAACCAGAGCACTCTCAGCAGAAGCCCACAACTCCAAGGCACAGGCAGGGCAGCCACATGTGGAGAGAGTCGGTGAACTGCGCCTTTCTAAAGGGAAGCAGGAAAAAACACCAGCACACTGAGCCTAGAGAAACCAAAGTCAAAACAGGAACTAGAGTAAGACTCAAGAGGAAGAAATAAAAGGAACTTTCAGGCATAGCCAAGAAGTGAAGGAAGCTGGGAACCTTTTCTGTCTTCTCTGTTATTCCTGCTCTCAGCAGGAAAGCAGTTGCATCACAGAACCACCTGGGTTCACTGGCAATTTCTCCATTTATCTAGTAAAAAAGTCTTTCAAGGTATGTTTTTTCTTAAATTAATGAATTCATGCAAGACAGCATAACCTCCTCACCCGACACAGCTGCAGAGGTTTTCTAAATATACAAACAAATGCAAACTTAATTATCCTGATTCCTTAGCATAAGATTGTTGGTTATTTATTACCTTTGTCCATTCTGATTGAAATCCTAATTAAAATTAATTATTGAATAAGCTGTTCCTGTTGTTTCCTCAGGCCTTTGAGCTTGATGTTGCTCTCATGATTATGGACCTGTAGGCAAGATATCCTTTGAATTTAATATGTTAGCTACAGCCCTGCAACAGTTTTACTCCATGGGAAATATGTCTAACTCTCAGTAGATATCAGGAGTTGCCCTTTGTTTTCCATCAGTAAGAGACCTATTTGGGCAATTATTGTTAAGCAGTTGAATGGAAGTGGCTTGTCAGTCCCTGGTGTGTTGATGTGCTCAGCTACATTTGCGTGAATCAGGACTAGTTCCCTTGAGGATGACAGGTGAAATCAGCTTTTGGGAGCACAGTCTGATCTGAAGAGAAGCACTAGTATCTTGCTGCCTTAAAGCATACTGTTGTGTTTGCCTTGGGCTGAAGTGTTTAACCAGGCCTTGTTGTTGCCACGATGTGAACTGGGAGCTGCTTCAGTGTTGCCCTTGTTTCCAGTGAGCAGACACAAGAGGAGGGATGTACACTCCTTCTTGTCTTTTGCAGTCAAGAATGAAGAAGTGAATTAGCGCAGGAGTGACAACTACAAATTGTTATTTTTTCCAATCACAGAAGGACTATACAAATGACTTCCAAAAACATCCCTCTCTTCCTTGTGCTATCCCATGAGGCCATACTGCTCCTCTCTTTCAGCCTCCTTGGTGCTTTTTTTCTTCTGGCACAGTGATATAAACAACTTCACTACGATTAAATACCCAAACTCCTGCATTTGGGATTAGATCCAAATAGTACTCTGCCTAAATTAATTCCTGCTTAAGCCTTCCTACGTGGCCCAGTGTTTTGGCCTGCACTCTGCTGTTTAGTTGTTGTACTCCATACAGAAGTATCACACAGGAGGGTAATTTCAGAAAAATTCAGAAAATAGGTGCTTTTGCCCAAGCCAGCACTGTGCTGTCTAATGGAAGACCACCAGATCTCGATGAAGACCCTGATGCTCGTTCTGTGGCACAGTTCCTTTAGAGCACAGGAGTGATATAATCTTATTTAATCTAACCTGTTACATTAGATCAAATCTAATCACATGTTAGATTAGACACCTAGAAGAGATGTGTTAACCAGTCACATCCTCTTACAAAGAGCCATAAAGATCAGACTGCCTGCATTCCTGATGGCAGATATGCCTTTAGGGAGAAAGAAGGTCAGTGAAAAGCCATAGGCTTCAGCTACTAGTGTGACATGATGGGAAAGCTGCTGTAAACCAGCCTGTGCTAGGACCACTTTTTGAACAAAAGTGTTGACATTGGAAAGTGCCCTTGAATAAACTCAGGACATTTCCTTCTATTGCTGCAGTAGATGTGCTGAACCCATGAAATATTGGTTTCAGGATGGAGGGCTCAGGAGAACATTCAAATTATCTGTCAGTCAGGCTGTCATTGCTGTTGACAGGTGGTGATGAGAAAACAGGCTATATATTTCTGTCTGTAATGTGATGGCCTTTTGAACTAATATCAGGAGACTATGATAAATAGGCTTTGCCTTCCTTGACTGCCCAATAGACTAAAGATGTTTTTATTTGAATACATATCAATTCCTCCTGTTATGGAATTCCCTATAGCAGCCTGGACTGCCTTGCAATCTTTGATGTATAACAAATTAAACTTGTTGTTCAGGCTCAAGAACTCAGAATAGATGATGGTATCCTTCTGAGACCCATTTCTTACAGATGGTAGTTATTGAGGAATGTTTACTTGCTTCAAAATTTTTGATTGTGGTATGAACTGGTAAGGACAGAGAAAAGCCTAATGACTTACAAGGAACTGATAAAATGCACATGTTCTTTTTGCATGTTTAATTGACAAAACAGCAGAGCACCTGCAGGTGCAGTCTGGCCAACTCTTGTGCGCTCTTTTGCCTTGAAACCCTGCAGTCTATTTGACAAGTTTGGCTTGATTCCTGCAGATGCTGACTGAAGAGAGATCATCTCTGGGCTAGATGATCAAGTTTCTGTGGGTGGATTCCACCCAAAACCAGCTTATAGTGGAGCTGGACCACAGGAGGAGTACAGGATCTAATTTGAGGCAAGATCTACCTTTACCCTGCACCCTGTCTAGGTGAAAGTAGGATTGTCTTCCCTGTGATGCTCAGTACTCTCTGATGATCCAATGTGTTGTGCACAGATAAAAAAATACTGTGAGCTTATCATAAATAGCAGATAGGGGGGAAAAAAAAGTAATTTAGATTAAAAGCTGCAAAAATAGCCAGCTTTTCTGAATACCGTCTTTCTTGGGATAAAAGAAAAAAGAATCCCCCTTTTTAATCACAGAAGAGAAGTGTCATGCAGTGAAGTTTCTTCTTCTTTATATTGTGGGTGTATTCCCTTTACAGCTCCCGGGCCATATTAGAGGTTGTAGGAGAGCTCTTCTGGACTCCTATTCCTTATGCTAATATTTTTTTATGCTGTTTGACGCTTTGGTATTTTTTTTCCTCAAATGATAATATTTGAGGATTTATTTTTTTGTCTGTATGACTAATTTTACATATTTTACCTCTTCCATTGCAGCAGTTTGTTTACATTTCATAGTCAGCATAACTTTGTGAATGCAAGGAATAATCTGTGAAGCTGATTAGGGGTCTGGGTTTTAGCAAAGTAATAAACATATGAAAGCAACTTGTGGACTTTTGTAGCTTCACTGCAGAGCTCTCCCCTTTACTACTTGTGTTAATTAGAATGTGTGTAAATCGAACAAATGTAAATGTCAGCAACAACAGTTGTTAGCAAAAATGTAAGAGTGCTTCTGTTTCCTTCTCTGTTGTATTTTCTCCTGATTTTGTTATGAAGGAGCAGTAAAATGCAAGACTACATGATTTCTTTCCACTTTGTTGAAAGAAAATGTACAAAGAAGCAGAAAGTTTTAAGCAGGAATGATAGAGAGGAAAGAGAGCAGGAATTGGGGAAAAGAAGGCAGGAAAACTGGAAAAACATAAGTAGATTTGGGAGTATGAAAGAGAAAAGGAAAGCCTCTGCATGGCCACACTTGTTCCAGGGATTACTTTAAGATTTACTGCTTATTCATTCCGCATTCACATGCATCCTCTGTGTTAATTACATTTCAGTGAAAACAATTCAGCCATCATTTTTTTTTTTTCATGGCCAGGCTTCGCGAATGAAGATTTGGGAAGGGCTCTACCCACATTTGCTACAAGCACACTGGTGGCTAAAAAGGCCGATACGAGATAGACAAATCCAGTTGCAAAAGGCACAGCAGAAAGACTCCTTGGATGGTATGAGCAAGACATGATTCTTTCTGCGTTGTCTTTTCTCCTCAAGAGTGATCCTGCGTGCATTCTCAAAAGAAGCAGCAGTGTTACAGATGGTGTGTCTCCAGACCTCTCAATTGAAGGCCAGAGTAGACCAGTGATGATGATCAATTGGCCAAGGCTAAGATGTTGTTTCAGGGAGTCCTTGTATCTCCTCTTCGGGGCTCCTCTCTTGCGGCAGCCAGTGGCAAGTTCACGATCTTAGGGAGGCGGTGGTCCTTCATCCTTGAGATGTGTCCTGCCCAACCCAGCTGTGTTCTCAGCAACATGGCCTCAATACTCGTGACTGCTGCCTTTTCTAGAACAGATGTATTGGTCACATAATCTGACCAGTGGATGTTTAGGATTGTATGGAGACAGCATCGATGGAAGCATTCTAGGAGTTGCAGGTGGTGGCGGTAAATGACCCATGATTTGGACCCATATAAAAGAGTACACAGCACAGTGTGTACACAATGTGTGTAAACACTGATCTTTGTACTTTTCGTCAGGTGTTTATTTCACCAAACTCTTTTATGGAGTTTTCCAAAAGCTCTATATGCCTTTGCTAACCTGTTGTCTATCTCTCCGTCAATCTTACCGTCCGAGGAGATGAGGCTGCCTAGGTAATTAAACTGCTGGACTGATTTGAGCTCTGATAGGCCAATGGTGATGTGGGGATGATGGAAGACTTCCTGAGGTGCTGGCTGATAGAGAACTTCTGTCTCCTTTAAGCTGACTTCCAGCCCAAAGAGCTCAGCAGTGTCTGCAAAGCAGGATGTTAAACGCTGCAGAGCTGCTTCTGTGTGGGCAACAAGGGTGGCATCATCAGCATAAAGCAGCTCCCAGACAAGATGGTTTAAGGTCTTGGTGTGGGCCTTCAGTCGCCTTAGGTTGAATAGGCTTCCATCAGTACGGTATCGAATGTAGATACCGTCCTGATCATCGAGGTCTGCTGTGGCCCTTTGGAGTATCGTGCTGAAAAAGATTGTGAATAGGGTTGGTACAAGAATGCAGCCTTGTTTCACACCATTGGTTATCAGAAAGGGCTCAGAAAGTGCATCGCCATATCTGACTTGGCTGTGCTGATCCTCATGGAGTGAGATGATCATTTTAAGGAACTTGGGGGAACATCCTAAATGTTCCAAAATCTGCCATAGACCTTTTCTGCTCACAGTATCGAAAGCCTTGGTGAGATCAACAAAGGTTACGTAGAGACCTCTGTTCTGTTCCCTACACTTCTCTTGCAGTTGTCTGAGAACAAATACCATGTCTGTGGTACTCCTGTTGGCTCTGAAGCCACACTGGCTTTCAGGTAGAAGTTCTTCTGCTATAGTGGGTATTAGTCTGTTCAAAAGTATTCTTGCCAGGATTTTGCCAGCAATGGAGAGCAGAGTAATACCTTAATAACTTCAGCAGTCTGATTACTTAATGTTAATGCCATACATTAATAGAAACAGTGGTCACTTGCTGAGGAAGACACTTAGGCACATGTACCATTCTGAAACTGAGGAGCAGTAGTTACCAACAGAAATTTAACCCACTGAAAACTGTTTATTTCTCAATACACTGAAAACTAGTACTTAACCTCAAGCTAGTCCTTTTATGAGATAAAGATGTCTGTGGATGACAGAGGCAAGGACACATGAAGTCTCTGTTAACAATCACCCTTTGCATACAAGCATAGCAAAATACAATAATCTGTTAGTGATTTGGTAACTTACATTTATGATTAAATGGATCAAAAAGCCAAGGGTTGGGTATCATTCCTCTTGGTGAGTAGACAGGATCTTGACAGATGGTTCTTCACTTGTCCTTCAGGATGGGGGAGGGTGCTCCTGTCTCTACAGCCAGTAAAGTCCTATGTTACCTACACTTTTATTCCCATTATCTTCTATATGTGCATGACTGGAATGCTACAGGTGTTGGCAGGACATTTGGTAAGACAGTGAAATCATCCTATTTTCAAGTTACCTTCTCCCAGTTTCTTACAAAAGCTTTTGGTATGAACTATGGTTTCATTTCAACAAGTAAGAAATACACCTAAAATGCCATGTGGCAGCAACAGATGCTTCACACTGCATCTTCCAGCAAAAGAAGAGTTTAAGAGCTTCTGCTGGACGTATGATGAGTAAGGCTGTGCCTTGGCCTAGGCTGCATTGAAGGCTATGTCATCACTGCCAAACTTCTGCAGGAACTACAGATGATTTCAGCAGAACTCATAATTTGGATATCAAAGTTTTCTGATTTCAAGTTAATGGGCAACTTTTAAATACCCAAGTAGAGCCCTCAAATTCATCAGATCAGTTCTCATATTTTCATTTTTTCCATTGCAAGAATTTGCCTTGTGTGCAGTGATCTGTGCACCCTGCTCCATAGGAGAATATGAAGACAGTCAGTTATTTCTTGGATAAGACTATGTTTATTGGCAAATAATGTTCTCTTAAGCACAAAGATCATACAGAGCCAATTTCCCATTTTATATTTCCAACTCTGGCCTTCAGCTAGCATTCTGTCCAAAAAGTGGCCTTCTGGTTTTCTTTGTGACTAACAAATGTAACTTTTCCTGTCTGCATGGCTATCTACTGAAATTCTGCCTGGTCTATAAGTCACACACACACACAAACCCCAAATTAATTAATTCCCAGTGTTAGTGTTTATATTCAGTCTGATCCTTGGCAGTCACTACCATTGCTTTAGGTCTGGCTGAGCAGTGGGATAGTTAATTGTTTGCTCATTTAGTCTGAAGAGAGAGCAGCCAGCGTAACCATAAAACCCAGTGAGAATTGTATGTGACCAGCTTGCAAAACAAAGACATATTTGCTGGATTTCACCCAGTTGCCTGCAAAACAATGCTTCAGCAGTGCATGCAGAGGGGAGCTGCCATCTTCCAGGCTAAGGGGAAGGTACAATGAGTCTCTTGTGTGGAGAGCAAGGATCCCCTCACCACTTCTTCATCCTACAGCACCTGGGGGGCTGACACTGTCCCCAGCACTGCTGCTGCTGCTGCTTGCTCCTGCCACCATCTATTCTCACCAAGGCAGCTGTGTAATTAAAAAGAAAAATAAAAAGGAGAGACTCTGCAAAAGTAAAATAATTTAAAAAATGCTATTTAAAGCACTTTTTTTTTTTTTTAATAAAAATGTTAATCTCTTGTGTGGAAATTGTCCTATGAGCAACCATGCAGATATACCTAAGGAGCACCGCAAGGCCAAAGCCACTGGATGGCTTAGGTTGGGGTGATGGGCATGGGAACATATTAAGCCAAGCATTGCCATCTGCAGTGAAACTGGTACATGGAACTTAAGAAGAAGAAAACCCTGATCTTACTTCTCTTGCCAGTTTTCTGCCTCAGATTGCCCATCCCTGTATTTCCGAGGACCACCTTAAGACATTGTTTAAAATGATGAAAAACCTTGAGGTTCCTGAAAAGAAGACAATACCATTTATAAAAGAAGTTTATTTACTTCTAATGCTTCAGGTTATACATCAACAGGACTGTTTCCACCACGCAGTCACTCTGCAAAGATACTGTGTGTTTCCACTAAATAAATGACTGGATGAAGGAATATAATTTGCATAATTACTTAATATCTATAATTTATTAATTTTCAACACCCATTAACTCCTAATCCACAACAGCAATTTATTTCTCTGTACTCATTCAGTATTTATCTCTCTGCTATAAATAGCAATGGCCTATTTTTGGCCAGCCCTAGTAAAGAAATTAATAGACTGACTTTATGGTTATTTTTTACTTGTCAGTCTTCTAGCTGTAATTTTGAGAGGTCCAACTATCTTTTGACAGTTTTAGTGTCTTACCTTTTTGGTCTTGAGCTCTGATTTAGGTAAAGCTCAGGTTTCCCATTGTTGCTGTATGCTATAATTTTACTACACACCTAAATATTAGGAGAGCTGCTAACAACACACCCTCTAAGAGCACCTGTTTGAGAGCCAGGTGGTCTTCCTGTAAAGCCAGTGGAGAGAAAGTCTCTTCTAGAGAGCACTTCAGACCACCTCAGCTCAGCTCTTGCTCTGACTTGTCCTTCAAGAGACTGCTGACTGTGGAGAAACAGCAGCTGCCCAAGTTCATATGTTCACAGCATCGATGCTTTTCCTCCTGTGCTTTCAAACACCTGAAATCATAGAATAATTAAGGTTGGGAAAGATCTCTAGGATCATTGAGCCCAACCACTAACCTAACATTGCCAAGTCGACCACTAAGCCATGTCCCTACGCACTATATCTACACGCTTTTTGAGCACCACCACTTCCCTGGTCAGCCTGTTCCAATGCTTGACCACCCTTTCAGTGAAGAAATTTTTCTTATATCCAATCTAAACCTGTTTGGTTACTAGCAAATGTATTAAATTGATAGTGGTCCTTACTGTAATGTATACAATAAACCACTGGTTGACTCCTTCAGTCCAGCAGCATTTCTGTTCCAGCTGGCATCTCAATGGGGAGCTGTGTGGGGGAAACATGATAAACAAAAGCTACAAAGGGCCTCCTGGGCAGTGTCCTTTGGGCATAAGGGTACAGAGCTGACTCTGTCTGCTTTGTACTGCCTGGAGACTGCTGTAGAAATTCAGCATATTGTTCCCAAGCAAGGGGATAAGAGCTGAACAGTGTGGTTTGAACTGGTTGCATCCATGCTGGTGAGACTGCGTTTGAGACAACACCTACCTGCTGACTGAGTTTCTCCACCTGACAAGCCTGCTGGCTCACACTAAGCTGGCATTTCTCTTCCTTGCCATTTTTTAATTGCCCATGAATCATCTTTAAGTTTAAGACAATGAGTAACTCAATGATGCAACAGAAACTACAGCTCAGAATTCATCTCTTCAGGCACATAAATAAAGCGTGATACCTTTGATTGATCCATTGTCAAAATAACTGCAGTTTAGAACAGCATTTCATTTCAAAGGGTTTTCATTTTATTACTCAGAACTTCAGCAAAAAGGTTTTTCTTTACCTGATTGAGGAAAACACAGGTGCTGGAACACTCAGGGCTCACCTGCATGTGGAAATACACTGGAAGAGGTATTCCCAATTAACTGTATCTGATGCAGAAATGAGAACTGTGAATATTATTCCAGAATAATCTTTTTAATAGCTATTCTGATTTAAGTCTCTGTGCAGCCACACGGTTTGTGAATTAGTTGTGAATAAGGATTAGAGTCAGATCGAAAAAGCATTCCTGTTCTGAAATAGGAGCATCCAGAGAGGATGTATGTCCAAGTAATATTCTGGAATAGCTATTTCAGAGACTTTCCAAGCACTGAGGAGCCCTGAGGACAGGCAATCCAAGGTCTTCCAGCAGTGTCAGGGTGGCCAAGTTTTGCATTGCTGTGAAAACTAGGGCAGAGCAGGGAAAGCTGCCACTACCAGACCTTCATGGAGCTCCTGGAGAGGTTTGGTGTGCGCAGAAACAGATCTTGTCTATAAACACACATCTCCCAGCTCACAGATCTGCCTACATATGACACTGAATAGGCCTATGTCCATCAGTCCTGCCAGGATATTTTAGCTTGACCTCCTCTCTCTCTTGTGTTTTGGCAGTTATTCTTATAGAGTTAGCCCAAATACACACTGAATATACTGAAAATGTGCATTTTAATTTCTGCTTTTCATTTGCTCTACAATGCCTTACCTTTAAAGAACTCCTCTGCATCTCTTTTTGTGAGGCCAAAATTAAGTATGGTATCTTCTCCTCACTATTCACTCAGGAGGGTTTACCTTAATGATTTTTTTTTTTTTTTTTTGAAAGAACTAAGAGCAGGGGTGTCCCAAACCAATCTATGAGTCTGGAAAAAGAGGAAAGTTCTCAGAGAAAAATTGTTTTTCTTTTCCCATTCCTCTTCTCTTTCCTCACTTGTCACAGAGATCTGAAGAAAGATTGAAATAAGACTTCCATGTGAAACATTTTTTCTTGGACTGTACAATGAGACAATTTTCTGAGTTTCATTTACAGCATAATGAATGTATAAATGAAAGTATAAAACATGTGCATATTCATTTTCCTAGCTTCTTTTACAGAAATACAATTTCCCCCTCTATTGCATTGCAGTCTATTTACATATACAATTATAGCTTTCCTTTTTGCTAGTGAGTCAACAGCCATGCCTTGTTCTAACTGCTCCCATTATTTTCCTCTTGTTGCAGACACATATTAGCAAGGAGGGTATATATGTAAGTAACTTTATGTTCCTTATAGCTATGAATACAAAACAAAGTATAAAATATATAAACCAATCAATAAATATAAATAATATAAACCAAAATAAAAATATACTTAATTTTTAAAGATGTATAGAGGTTTTTTTTAATCTACATAATATCCACCAGTTCATTTCATATCTACAAGATACATATTATGTCTGAAAAATTTGATAAAATGTGGTTTTGGTAAGCATGTAGATATTTCAGATATTTCTAATATTTCCATATTTCCAATGTTCTGGAAGATATTTCTGGCAAATTTTGAACTTCTACACATTTTCTTCTAGAATTTGTATCTCTTTTGCTTAATAGGAGCCCAGTAGCCTCCTTGCATCCCTGAACACAGGCAGGCAGAACTGACCCAAGGAAATGGCTGATGACGTATGATGATGCTGGAGTGTCCTTTGGGCAGGTGAGGTGACACCAGTCCCACACAGGTGAGGGGGGATTTCATGCTGGTTCTGCTCTTGGGGCAGCCCTGTGGCATGTGCTCCCCCCAGGGCCTGACCAGTTCCCAGTCAAACAAAAACATCTCAGGAGCCCTGTCAGGGGTGGGAGCAGAAGGCTTAGACAAAGTATATTAAAAAGCCCTGCCTTTGGGTCACAACATGCAGAAAGGATTCCCTTTCTTTCTGAACCCCCTCTCAGAGAGGAATCTGGGTGTGGTTGAATCCAATCTTAGCCTCAGATCATGTCAACAGTTTAAATTTACGGAATTACAGAGGTGTGATTGAATCACTTTTGTCCCGCAGGTTTTAATGATTGGCAAAATGAGAATATTTATATAAAACGAATAATTTACTATTATAAATGATCAGACAAAATTTCTCAATCAGATTTACTGCACAATATAAATACTAAAACTAGAAGTAGTCCACCCAGGGGAGGAATCACCACACGTACACCCCAAGAAGGGTTATGTCAGAAGAACCTGACTGCAGGAGAGGGAACTGGACTTTTATAGTATAAAGTGACTGACTGCTAGTCACACATTTACAGGCCAGTGACCCGCTTCTCTGTCAAATTCTGTTTCAAAAGCAGGATGTGTATTCAAAGCCTGGTGAACCAGGATGGTTTTAGCATAATCAACACTAAGACAGCACCCTTGCATGATGGCTTGCATTGTATGCATTCTCTGATTGGATTTTAGGTCTTATGGGGTAGGATCTCCTACCACAAGCACCTGAGCAAATCTCACCAAACCCTAGCTGAATGTTTGGAAGCTGAAAGGAAGCAGCCAGGATTGTTTGCTGATGGTGTTCGTAAGACTGTTAGATAATGGCAACAAAGTATGAGGCAGAAATGCAAATTAGCATTCGCTAGGAAACAAGTAGAGAGCAAGTTAGAAAATATTATGCCATTACAGAAACTCATGTTGTAACTGCATCTTGAATACCATATGCTGTTTTCTTTTCCCACCTTATACGGTGAAACAGAACTTGATACAGCAGATGATGTCTGATGATGTCTGACCATGGTCATGATGATGTTATAGAAAGCAAGAATTGAAGGCAAAGCATGTGAAGGGACTTTGACTCATTACCTTGAAAAAAGCAAGAGTAATGCCAGATTTAAGGAAAGTCTTTAAAACCATGGAGAGCATGAATACAATAGTTAGGGAGCATCCACTCAAATCATCAGTTTTGAAATAAAAAAGATGAAAACACTTTTTTTGTGCCCTGGAAAACAGAAATGTAAACATGTATTGTTTCAGGATAGGAAAGACTGTCAAGGATTAATAGTTTCACTAAGTAGGAGATTAGTGGAAGTTACATGGAAGGTGTACTTAGAGAAACACTGCTCTGTATTGTAATATTTTTCCCTGAGGAACAGCTACCAGCTGTTGTGAGCCAGCAGAAGGACAGATCTTTGGTGTGACTCACTGTAGCTGCCCTTATCTTTGTGATGAAAATCTGCTTTTCATTGATGGCTGACCAAATCTTTGCTGCAGAGAAAATTCTTTAGATTCTGCCACATTCTGTAACATAGGATCACTAAAAGGGAAACAGATGCTTCAGAATAATTTCAAAATAATAAGTCGGTTTTGAGGCAACCACAGAAAGCTCACCTATATTAAATATGGTGAGGAAAACTCCACATTTTTCTTTTGTAAGTTTACCCAAAGTTGGCTCCATGTGAGTCTATGGAAAGCAAAGGTCCTACTGCTGTTATTGCACATATAACTATCAGTAGAAAGGGAATCTCAGTGTCTCTGGTACAACTCATTCTTTTCAAGTTTAATAAAGAAACTATAAGAGCTATTCTTCAAATTTTATGCTTATCCTAATTTTCCAAGTCCCTTTACCTGATCCTGAGGATGGCAGATATTAGAAATTGTGGGGGAGATGGTACATCAGCTAACAAAAAGCTTTTAAACCCTCAGGCATCTCTTACATTGCTGGACTGTGGCACTCCTTCCCTCCATTGCTTTTGCACATGCCTGTGTTTTCAGAGGGATTTCACACCATATTTCACACAGGGCACAACTAAGTGCTCATTTTGAAAACACAAGACGGTAACACCATCGTAGGGGTGGTGTTTCAGTGCACTTATCAAAGCAATATAGTTCTAGTGCAGAGACAAAATGTGCAGACACAATACAAACCTTTATAAAGTATGTCTAAGTGTGTGTATGTGTGGAAATATGGCCCAATGATTGCCTGAAACTGCATGGAGAACAGCCACTGTGTTTCATGCCATCTGTCTTGGAGATACGGGATAGCAAGGGTTTTAGGGATATTTGTTTTTCCAGAGTTTTCAGAAGAATAGAAGGTATCTGCCCAGTCAAAAACCCAATTTTTAATATATATTTCGTGGGACAGTGGGAAAGGAAAGAGCCCTGTAAAGTGGATGGGATGATTACTACTTCCTTTCAGATCAGGGGGAGCTCTGAGCACTGAGGTTTGGAGTTCAACTCAGTGACCTTGAATATTCAAACTTCACAGAGCCACTCATGATCAGAGAGCCACCTCTTCCCAGCTGGGATAGTGGTCAAGCCACCACCTTGGATGGGTAAGAAATCTCTCTCTTCGTCACCCTTGCTTAGAGCCATCCCCCCAGTGCCCTGAAGCTCATCTGGATATGATGTCTCTTCGGTCCTTCAGGGACAAAGACACTTTTTGGTGGTAGAGGGAGACTTCATGAGCTCTGGGAGAACAGGAATGCGAATACAGAGTGGATTTTTTTTTAATGTTCTGCTTTTTCCTATCCAGCACTAATTATCAGTATGCTCTGAATGTATCTTTTTCTTTTCCTCATCCTGCTGTAAAACCACACTCAGTGTTCTAAACACTCATTTCTCTCTGCTTTTGGTTTTCCCTGGAGGATATCCTGTAGACCTTTAAAAAAAACTCCACCTCAAAAAAAACCCAAAACGAGAAAAACATTTTATTTTGTAAAAAAAAATCCAAACCTTTTATTTTCTTTTGTTCCTGGATGAAACTGAACCTTTTGTACAAAGTAGGGTGCTCTTTCAGGCTTTACTGCAATTCAAATACAAAACAGTTCTATACCTCCCCTGAAACTCTTAACTAACTTCACACAAAGAACAACCAACACGCCTTGTTGGTTTGTGTCATCAAACATACTCACTTTGAAAGTTTTAATCCCCTTTTGGTGTATGTTCAAAGACACCAGAACAGCTCTGTTGGCTGGCACTGCAAGAGGAAGATGTCCTATTCCCTCAGGAACGCCCCAGGTGGAGCTGCAGAAATGCCAGTGTGGCCAAAGCTGCTGTTGTTTCTTAGTTGCCCACAAAAGGCTAAACCTGAGCCTAGAAAACACTGTGCTCTGGTAATACTGACTAGGAGTGCTGTTTTTAAGACTTACACAATTATATCAGCAAATTATACTAAAAAAAATCATGATACATTTTTTCCCACCTTTTTGCAGTTTGCGAAATGACATTTAGCTCTACCAACAAACCCCACAAAAACAGAGAAAGGCTAAACCCAAGGGGATCTGACAGCACAAGGGAAAAACATTGTACTGGTGTTTGGGATAATGTGGTGATCCACTTGGTTTGGCTTGCTATGGTATTTTAATCTACAAAAAATGCATATAATTTCCTTGTTGAGTTGGAAGGAAATGAATGTGTGTGATGTGTTATTACTGCTGTTAATTCAGTTCGTGCAGGAAGATAAAACGGGCTCACTGAGTTGGTGTCATCTGCTTCAATCACCAGCTATCAGGCACTGAAGAGAAGGTAGTAAGTACTTCACTGGCTCTTTTGTTCTCCAAAGACTATTAAGTCTTGAAGAGAAGGACTAAATCTCAGACATACTTGTGAGGCAGGAGAGTATCTTCTGTGTATTGGTATATAAATCTCAGGGAGTGTCTGATGTTCTGACATTTGCACTAGTTCTGATGCCTCCTGTATACAAGGTTTTCTGAAAGCTAATTTGAGCACCTCTGCCTGACCCAGCATGGATGTGTGCCTCAACCCAGGCTGTCTCTGCTGTGGTTAAAGGGTGGTATGGGGTCTCTGGAGGGCAGAAAAGCCTCCACCTTGCATCATTAGTCACTCAGCATCCTCACTCAGTCATACCCTGGGCAGTGCAAACAGAGGCCTCATTTAATGCCCACCCCACACACTGTGGCTAAAGGTACCCTTTAAACTATTTGGCAGCAAAGCAAATGGAGTCACCTGCTCTGCTCCACTTCCAGCATTGCTCCACAGCCTTCAACAGCACTTTGCTTTATGTTCAACTGCTTACAACCGTGCAAAAGGGCAGAGAGCCCCCACAAATATGCAGAAGGGACTAAAAAGTTACTCTCACACTTCATTTCTTTCCACAAGCTTCAACATTTACAGTGTAATGGGTCTGCTGACTACAGCCCAACATTTTTATGTTGGCAGTTAGTATTTCTGCCAGAGTGTTGCCAACAGCTGATCCAAAAGAATGAGATTTAGGGAGTTATTTCACCACACAGAAAAGAAGAAAACATGGGTTTACTATGATTCACTGAAAGCTGTCACATAGATCTTCCAAGGTCTAAAAAAGGCTAACTGCTACTAATAGAGAATTTGAGAGGGGTGGTTGTTGGTGTTCCAGATATCCAGAAGTTTCAGACAGCATCTTCAAAACTGAATATCTGGGATTACTTGAATCCATATTTAAGTATCAGGCCAGTTCTTTCCTGGTGCTGAGGGGCTGCACTATTCCCAGCATTCTTTGAAGATGGGGACATCTGGAATTGTTCAGCAGCTTTAAATTCCATCCCCCTTAGGTGTCTAAGCATGGATTATAAAAAATAAAAAATAAATTAATATCTAGATCTTAAGATATTCATCATTCTTCTTTCCCTCCTTAAATATGCTAAAATAGTCCTCTCTTGAGCTCACATTTATGGATAAAGCCTGCAAGTTCTCAGTCAAAACTCTTCTCAAATAAGAAATATAGAATTTGATTGAAGGGGGTCACTGTCATTATTTCCATTATGTCAGGTTACTAATACATGATCTCACCAAAGCTCAGAGTAATAGTAACAACAATACTTTATAGTTCTCCCGTGCCTGTTACTCAGGAATTTCAAAAAGCACTTCTGGAAAATTGAGCCAAGTAACAAATGTAACCCACATAGTCATCTTTGGAAGGCTACTCCTAGGTAAGTAGTATACCAGTTTTGCAAGTGAATGAACTGAGATTTGGTAAGTCACAGAAAAAAACCCCAAATTTAAACTGGAGATAAATGACTGCAGTAATAACAAATAAATAAATACTTTGTATTTTGTTTTTGTCGTCTGAACTTCTCATTCTCTGATGTTTGTTTATTTGATCTGCTTTCTTCCCTCTTCCCAGGACTAAGACAAACATTCTTCAAGCCTTGATTAGATTTAGATCTCTCTTTTGCTCCAGCTTTGTAAGGGAGCAGAATGAGATGCTTTATAATACCGAGGATCAGATTGCATTGCTTTTCTCTAGCTTTGGTTTCAATTATCATTTTTTTTCAGGTTCTTTTTTTCCCCTTTTCACTTGTCTTGTGCTTGTGTTCTGCCCCTGAAAGTCTGTGTCTCCATGTGCTGCCAGGTGTAATACTCAGGGGGACACTGTAGGGAATTCTCCTGGGCCATGTTGTGACTGCCTTACAGCCTGCAGGTATGGGGATGCTTTCTGTGGGAACAGAAGCAAAGGGAAGGTGTGCCTGGTGCATAACTCCAGGGTGAGCAGCTCTGGTCCACTATAAAATATTGGAGGTCAAGAGCTCTGCTTTGCAGACCTTGCCCAGTTGACCTTTAGAAAGTCAGATTCTCCATTTTTCTAGTATTTCCAAGGATGAAACAAACCAATCAAACAAATAAAAAGACGAATGAAGTAGCTTTTATCACTAGAAAAGAATGTATTTTTTTACTAATTGAGTGATTCTACAGCACAATATACATATAAAAATGGCTCATCTATGTAGGTTTTTTTAATGAGATTTTTTTCCTATAATCCCATGCTGTTCCATACACAGATCAACATTTGAGGAAAAATGGGGCCACACAGAGCTCTAAAATCTACAATTTTGACATTTTCACCTTGCTCTGGTACACAACAAAATTTTTAGCTCACTGAGTAATGCTAGGCACTTTGGATGTCACATTGTACACCATACACAGCAATTATGAACTGAATATAACATTCAACTTTTCACTTTTTTTGCTTTCTTTAGCTCATGTCATAACCTTTTTTGTCTGCTTTATTATACCATAGGCTAAATTATTATCAGCCACAATCTTTTCAGCAATGCAAGTTCAGTAAGAACTCACTAAGCTTCAAATCAGTTTTCATCTACAATGTCATAGCTTCAAGACACAACTTGCAAACCTCCCTGAAGGACTAAAATGTTGTGTTGCAGCAGCCTGGTATCATTAGCACAGCCACTGGCAGTGCTAGGTCATAAGCTTTAGATTTCTATACAACAGTTTACAATGAAATGTCTTATGAGAAGTGGCTGAGGGAATCAGCAAGAACGTTTTGAATACCAGTGCTTTTCTGTGATGAGAACATCTTCATTCTGTTAGAAACTGCATTTTTTAAGGCACGGTAAATCATTCTTCCATGCCAAAGTTAAAAAACTCCATCTTCTAGGAGGCAAATACTACAGGAAGACATAGTACAAAACTATTTTCTTTGAGTATTTATGCTTTTCATAACATTACTTACTCATAGATACCTCAGTCATTCACAGGTGGGAAATTTAAGACAGCAGATAACAAAAAGGGTGATAGATATTAGTAATGGTGAAAGATTTCTTATAGATTATTTTAAACTTATCAGCATATACATTTCTAGCACAATACCACTAGCAGTCATTTTGACAAATGCATAAAAAACCCTAATAAATGTTCCATTAAATAGAAACTGTGACTTCTTTGCTTTTACTAGGGACAGTAGTCTAGTCTTGTTCATTCTGAAGTTGAAATTATAGATCACTGCAATCATAGATCTTTATTATCTTACAGTTGCAGAGTTGGAGTAGGAAGTGAAACTGGTGTCTTATCCTGGTATACATGTTGGTGCTATGGGTGGTACTCATGCTATCAACCAATGCACTGAACTAAACTGCCATGTATCACTTTGTCAAGATAAGGAAATTTACTGGCAAAACCACTGTTTTTTACTAGTTAAGCTGGTAAAAATTAATATTTACCCCGCTGCTGATCTAACTTTGTGAGCAATGACTGCCTGCAGAGAAAAGTCAGTGTACCTGTACAGGAAAAATTAGGAACTTCTCCATATGAACATCATGTCGGCAGTGGAACCACAAGGAACCCATACTCATTTAGACTGTACTGAATTTCTGGAGTGCAATTCATCATAACTTGCATCTCTAGTAAGCATAACTAGGAAGTACCCATTAGAAATGCAGCTGCCCTACCCATATGGGTGGATAAGGAGTAGTCATCACCTAAGCTGTGTTTGCACAATTGGTGCTTCTCATCTAAGATTATGCAACTTTATTAACTTCTTCTGCCTTCAGAAAGCAATTAAAAAAAAAATCCATGAGCAAACAAAAAGCCCAAATATCTTTTGGGCATGAGGCATGTGAGCTATTCCATGACTCACGCCATGCATTATAACCCCTGCTTGGGATAGTACTGAAAGGCAAAAGCTAGGCTTTATTAATGTTGCATTCATTTTTCCACAGACCCTCAGGAGAAACACCAGTGACTTTTTTCATAGAAGGGGGTCAGCACTAGGATGTTTATTTTTATTGACTAAATTGATTGATTCATATGCTGGTGTAATTCACTTGTTTACTTAGGTATTTCCCTGCAGGCTCACTAATGGAGAAAATCTCTGCATATATGTATGACTAGCAGAATTTTTTTAACTTTTATGTAATTAGGTTAAGAACTTTCATTTTGTTTGCCTAGTTGTTGTTATACTTATTGTCAGGAATATTATAATGGCCAAGTCTTCAAAAATTACACAGTAAAATTATGCCTCCAGATCTCTGCAGAACAGAAGGATCAAACAATTAAAGAAAAATATGCACCATTTTGTATATTCAAGTACATGCCTCCTAAGGAATTCTCATTCTTTCTTGCAGTGGTGGTGCAGAGGCACATGACCTCTGCTAGGCAGCAGCCAGATGTTTGTAGAACCATCACAGGAGGAATTCCTCATTTTTGTGGGCTCAGGTCCTGCCTGTTGCAGGGCATGAGGAATACTTGCAGTGGGTTAGGTTGGGCACACTGGTCACTGAACAAACTGGGAATTGATGTATCAACACTGGGTCTCCATGTTGAGTCACCCATCAGAGGGCATCACCTTTGCTGCATCTGTGCAGACTGAAAAGATTTACTGAGGTCCAGGCAAACAAAACCTCTTTGAGAGAGTTTAGCAAAAATAAGATTGTTTTCTTCTTAACACTGGGCTGATGAGGAGATAAGGCAAGTGCCAGCCTGTCAACCATGCTCTGCTAAACCCAGGGACACTGCAGTGCAGGGAACTTGCAGGGCCTGTGGTTAGGGGGTTGATGTTTAAACAGTGATGAAAGCTGTATTTCTGGATTGCAAACCAAGATTTAGCTGAACAGCAGGTACCTAGATCCCAAGACGAGTTAATGGGATATGCTTCCTTCCTTCTCTCTGAAATTACCTCACTGACAGCTTTTCATCAGCTTACACAAGAAAGATGTGGTGAAATACTGTATCAAGATGCCAAGCCTTTCTTTGCAAAAAAACCCAAAAGAAGACTATTAAAATCTGTCATATACAAGTTGATTAATTGGGTGGTTTGATAGTTGAGTTATCTTGTGCCATCTGAAACAGTTCAATGTTTGCCTTTAAAGGCAGGGGCAAACTGATCAACTGCAGGCTCTTACACTGCTGAACTCATCCAGAAACCTTGCACAGGATGACTAAACCAGATGTTTTTTTGCTTTGAAATTCAAAGGTGACTTTACTTACTAGGTATTTCTTAAGTAAAATGCAGGATGACTGAGGCACACACACGTAATGGCTGCTTACCTTCAAGACCAACATCAAGATCAATGCGGAATTGCCAAATCTGACACGAAGTTTTAAAAACGGTTTTACAGAGGCAGGATTATGAGGTTACAGCGCTATACAACAACACAACAGATGCAATTCAAGACACAGCAGGTATGCCTATTGTAAATCTAAACATTGGTCCTCATTGGAAATATAAGCTTACTATTTTTGATATCAGTCTTAACCTTTCCTGAAACTGAATTTCTCAGGCCCAAGTAACTGATAGGGTTTTTTGCTTTTTGCTGTTTGCAATAGATATAAGTTCCTGACCAAGTAGAAAACTATGCTATATAGTAAAGTATCATGGTATTAAAAGCAAAAGGATTTATGTAAAGTACACATTGAATCCAATAAGTCCAGGAGTAGGATACAGTGGAATTCCAAAGAAGCTAGTGATTTTACAGCATAACTGTAATATGTGAACATGTAAACTCATCAATACTGGATGAAATAAAGGCAGGGAGAACTATGAAAAAAATTACATTATTTTAAATCTAAATAAAAACTATGCAAATTTAAGTTACAAAATTCTTACGAGAAGTAAAGTACTGGTATGCATATTTACTCACAGAAGATAAACTCTTCTAATTGAAACCTTTGCTAAAATCTCTGAACTTTCTAAATCAAAGTAAGCTTCTTAAAGCATAAGCAAATTCTCAGCCAGTATAAATCTCTGCAGCTTTAGCCTAAACTGAATTCCTAGATTGGAATTATCCCCTTGTGGCTCAAGCAAGCTTTATGTTCCCTAACTCCCAAATGTAAGGGACACAGTCTCTGTTACCTGACCTACATTAAGCATAATATACACAAAATACTATAAGCTTTCAGAAAGTAACTTTCTCACCTGTATCCGCTTTACAGTAGACCTTTTGTTAAGCAAAACTGAGCATATTATTAGTGAACACCTGGGGAAAAATTTGGATCTAAACTTTTAAGTGACGTAAAAAAGGTGGAAATTCTAGATTACTGTACATTTATGTCTCACTGGGGATACACAAAGAAAATTGTAAAGTAGCAAGCTGCCAGTTTCCTCGGTGATTGACACTGGCTTTCCATGCTAGTGCATTGAGAATGGAGACAGACAACAACTGATTGGTGAAAACTTGATGATTTTGGAAGAACTTTGTATTTCAGTTCTGGTTCTGGAATAGTTAAATGCTGAGAAAATTACTGTCAGTGAAGGGGAGGTTAGAGACAAGAAAACCTTAATGATTCTATGATTCTGTGAAATCTGACACGACTCAGGCACATACACTGTTATCTAAGTTTCCTAAATATAAATCATCTACATAATTGGATAAATAATATCAAAATAGAATTTAAGAGCCTAGTCCAACATCTACTAGATTTCTTATGCCCTTAATTTAAAATATTTGTTCAGAAATATTTTAGGTAAATCTCTGTCAGAAGAAATGGGGCTAACCCAAGGTCTCCTTTCAGGTTGTGTACTGCCATGTTCAACAGGGAAAAGAGATGAAAAAAAAATAATTCCTTTAACTAGGTTTTGAACCAGCAGAAGTGAATCTTTCTCTTGTGAAATTTAACTGCTTAACAAAGTCTCATTTCTAATATATATCTCAAAGGCATAAGAGAGAATAAAACTACTTGGGTGTATTATTAGTGCTTTTATTAACAGATTAGGAAGCCTCAGATTAGGAATATCATGACCTATCCATAGAGAAAAGTCTTAACAAGAGCTAATCTGGTAAAATACCTGTTTAGATTACATTGATATTCCCACACTGCATATAAGCAGGTTTTTTCCTCTCCCTTCTGTATGAAGATATTTTGAATCAAAATACACCTCTGCTAAAGGCACAGAAAACTTTTATCAATGACAACAATGAGGCCAAGATTTCAGCAACTTGGCCTAAGCATAGAAATAAAAACCAGCACAGTCTTGCATCACCAACCTGTGCATGGGAACATTTTTTTTCATGCTAAAGAAAAATAATAGGAATGGCAAATACTCTAGGCAAATTTAAGCAAATGCCACTGACTCCTGCATACTTCACTAGAAAACCAGTTTATAATCAAAACTGAGTAATGACTTCTGCAGAAATATTTATAGCTCTCTTCCAGACTCTGTCATTATCCAGGGCTACAAAGGAGTTTCCCATATTTACATGTCACACTAGCCTTGATTACGTAGGAGGATTCAGCAAACTGATCTGAATCAGCTACAGGCGTGACTTTGAAGTGTATTAATAAAACTACCTTTAATCTGATGTGGACACTGCTTCAGAATTAAAGCACTTCTAATTTAATTTTGCATATTTCAGAAGTAAACAAACTGAAATCAAAGACTCAAATCAAGACTAGGACTACATATGGGAGGAGTAAATATAACTTAATCCAATTTTTAAAGACTTACAAACTATAGTAAGCAAAACTCTTAATTGCAAAATTCTTTGTCCCGAATAACAGATTCACATGCAGTTTTAGTGAGGTGATAATAACTTGCTTTAAAATTATTTTGAATTTACAACTTCCATGAATAACAGGGGTTTTTTCTACAGAATTCTATGGAAAATATATGGGCACAATTTCATGAGCCATAACTCTAACTCCATCTGTCACACAATTGGCTCAGTTTTGTTCCTTAGACAGCATATTGTTACTTTTCCCAATGCCATTCAATCTTTTTGTTTCTCAGTGCATTTGATTGCATTAATTTTTTTAATTAACATTCTATACCTCCACAGTATGCTTTTATACTATGTACAGTTCTGTACTTCTTTACATTAGAAACCAAGGACATTTCTCATATTCTGGACTCCACAGGCATTCTCACAGTCACAGATTATAGATTGCCAAATGTTTAAAAGGGCTGGAGATTATGTGTCTGTATTGTATAATAACAATAACATTTGAGATGCTTAATGGGCTGTTTGGACTAGACCTTTATCCTTTACCAGAAATAGAAAGTTAAATTACTGTAAGTTCCATCACCCTCTGAAAATCTTTGCTAGAGGAAACTCACACCTGAGTGCTGGGCACTCTGGCTGTGTGCAGAGGTGGGTGGAAACGAAAGGGTTCTCTGTGTGGTTTTGTTTTTCATTACAAAAAAAGGAAAAAGAAAAAAAAAAAAAGGAAATATATTTTATGGAACACTGGAATCACTGGAAGAAGTTGAATCCATAGTGGAAAATCAAGGAAGAAAAGTCTGTCAGGTTTTATTAAAAACAAAGACACTGATATGGTCTCTAGAATAGGAAGCTGATGCTTGGTAGGATATTCCAGGGGAAATACAGAACTTGCTCTTTGCCTTGTTTCTTTTCTTAAAGACCACTGTCAGAGAGAAGATGCTGTGGTAAATGGACTTTTGGTCTGATTCAGACATACTGAAACAAGCATCCTTTTTTTTCCAGAAGGATGTTTGTCTTTTAGCAATATTGCTTCTCATTCCTTGGTTTGCATCTTCTCTATTGTTTACAAACATGGCCGTTGCTACAGCTGCACAATAAATAGCCTTACACATTCCATCCTCTTTGGTGTGAGGAGATTCATACTCTTACTCTTTCTCTGCAGCCAGAAGTTTGGTGTTTGTGTCTTCACAATTTATGTAAGGCAATGACTGCCTGCCTGCAATTTGGGCTAGCAGTGGAGAAAATAAAAAGTATTTCTCAAATATGAAGCTTTCATATCACATGGATCAATGCAAAGCAATAGAAATAAAAACCACAATGGGACAATTGCTTTGAGGGAACAGAGCCTTGTGGAACTGGAGGATTATAGGAAAAATATAAATTAGGCAACATCTATGTTCCTGTTCTTCCATAGGCTTGATAAAAGCTTCTGTGGCTTTGGGAAAGTTGTATTGCTCAAATGAAAATAATTTAAAGTTTTCACCTCTTAAAAAATGTATTTGTAGACACACAATGCAGACTGCTTGACAGTTCTGCAACAATGCATGGTAGTGTAGATGTGGAATTGGAAAAGAAAGTGGGCTAGTTGGTAAACAACAAGAATGTGAAGGCAGAACATTGCTGCTTGCTTAGTAACAGCTTTGACAGAGCTTGCTAGAAGAATCTGTGTATTTTGGCTTCCAGCATATATAGCACTTTATTATTAATCATGTTTTGCTGTTTAATTCCAGTAATAGCAAACACTGAAAATGAGAGGGGGAAAAAAAGATTACACGGAGTTTCTAGCTATGAAGATGTTATTTGAGCAATATCTTGTCAGGATTAATTCATTAATATGTAACTGAGTACTTTCAGATCATTGCACTGAAGTTGCACTGCAAAGTATGTAATTTGTTTTCTCACATCCAAAGTCCATTATTAGTATAGCAAATAAAGAACATTTTAAATGTCAGGAAAGAATAGAAGTTACAAATAAACAAAATTCTGTCTCAAACCACACATGACAAATAAAAAAGCAGGCTTCCTCACTGCAGAACAGTATTTTCACTCTTTCCTAGATTAAAGAATATTTATTCCTCAAACACATTTTCATTAATGATCACTTGAGATGTTTGTAACACAATGGGCAGTAAACACAAGACCTATTCATCAGTCTTCTGCCAGTTACAGCCAAAGTGGCCTTTCATGCCACCAGTAGAGACAAACTCAATGAGGGGATCCTGCCAACCACAGCATCTGCTTCCAGTCCCTCATCTTCTCATGCTGCTGGTGGACAGCAACATCCCAGGAGTGACTGATGTTGTTGGGGGCTGCCCTCCTCCAGTACCCATCAATCTATTTTTGAGTTCTTGACACTCACACACTTTTCTTTTAACCCTTTTTTGTCCTCTGTAATCTCTTGTTCTCCTTGTATTTCTTTTTTCCTCCAGCCCTTTCTGCTCAGAGGGGTTGAAGGTTTGGTTATGGTTGGGCTAGCACCTGCCTCTAAAGAGGGAAAGACAACTGATGTGGTTTAAACAGGACTTAATTAAAACTTTTTAGCTCCTTCCTGCATGGTCTAGTGGGAGCTTATGTGCTCACTATATCACTGAGAAATACTTGAAGAATAATTGGCCCCAGGACAGTCATATACTGGTGCCTTGAGATTCCCCCTTCACACTGAGTAGTTCCCTTTGTTATCTTCCCACTGCTGATGTTAACCAGCAGAACAAGCACTGAACTGGAATGTTTCTGGAATATTTTTCTTTGCCAATCCCTTTTTCCTGTCTGTCTTTTCAGGGATTTTTTTTTTTTGGTGAGAAATATTCTCACAATGCTCTGAGCAAGGACAGAATGTGGAGGTGAGCCTTGCACTCTTCAGAATCTTTGTGCTGTAAATTTGGATCAAAACTGTAGGTAAGAATTGAGTCTCCAAAGAAAGCTGTGGCCATCTCTGCTATAGCCTGGCATACCTCTGTAGTGCAAAGATGTCACTTTTGGTTCAGAACTGCTGCACTGGTGAAAAACTGTGTGGGCAAATCAGTCCCCTTTTTTTCCCTCAGTACACTTTGTTTTTCTCATATAATGGTGGAACTACAAAACAAAGGGCCCTACATGGAGGGCTTTGCCTGCTTGGAGCACATAGAATCATAGAGTCATAGAATCAACTGGGTTGGAAAAGCCCTCTGAGATCATCAAGTCTAACCCTTGATCCACTATCACCGTGGTTACTAAGCCATGGCACTAAGTGCCACATCCAGTCTCAGCTTAAAAACCTCCAGGGACGGAGAATCCACCACCTCCCTGGGAAGCCCATTCCAATGTCTGATTACTCTTTCTGTAAAAAATTTCTTCCTAATATGCAACCTAAACCTCCCCTGGCTCAGCTTAAGACCATGCCCTCTTGTCCTACTGCTGGTTGCCTGGGAGAAGAGGCCAACGCCCACCTGGCTACAACCTCATGGAGTATTATCTGTGAAAATATTCCAGGCTGAGATCTTCAGTTCGCCAGGCAGAGAAGGCCTGGATCTGAAATCAAAGTTTTACTGTTGATTTAAATAAAATGCTGGGGAGGTTTCATTAAATTTAACTCTTTACTGTTTCTCTTGCAAAGCAGATCACTAAGTAGTCCAGAAGATGATGCATATTTGATTACGTTTACTGTTCTTGTGTCAGTCTGGGCAAGCACTCTCATGAGAAAAACACATGTACTCTGTGGCTTAAGTATTCTAACCTAATCTCCCAATTTTTCATCTTCATTAGATTTTGGCAATCCAAAACTGTAAATGCATTAGATTTCTTGAAAAACTGTTTCCGAACAACAAAATATAAAATACAAAAAATCTCAAAAAATTGAGAACTGCGCCCACTTCGGATTATGACATTTCTTTCCTGAAGACAATGAAACTTTAGTACTTACAATCTTCTGAGTGCACTTCTAACCAATGTACGTATTTCAGAGAACAGCACTGTTTCAGGTCACTTTATTTAAATTCTTTTGTGTCTAGGGAAAATTTTTGAAAATACTTGTGGAAGAGAAAAGGGATGTAAGATCAGAAAGGTTAGGTAGTGGTGTGCTTTATCTAATATTCTATTTGCAGTAGAGGTCACTGCCAATTTGATGTTCATTGCAGAAAGAAATCCTGCAGTAGAAAATAATGGAATATATTCTCATGTTATTAAAATCTAGCTTGTGAAAATTAGCACATTCTTTGAAATCTGAGCCTTATACATCATATTAGATTTTTTGGGTTTACTTGTGTTACCTGATGTTCTTGTTATACCAATGAAGTTCCTATCTCTTGAATACAGCTTCAATTACATTCTTCAGAAATGAATTCACACAGTGTGTAATTACACAGTTGAAAAAATCTATTTCCTTTTTCAGTTATAAATGCATTATCTTTTGACTAAATGGATGTTTCCTTGTTTATATCTGATGAGAAGAGGCAATTCTATTAGTTCTATCCACCTTCCCAGTTTTTTCCTGTGTACGTTCATTCCACTTCCTCATACTTATGTCTGGTTTAAAGTACAGTATTAATCTATCTTCATAACAGTATTTTTCCATGTCTAAGAGTCTTTGTCATCAGATCTGGCCTTCTTCTATTTTTGCTATGTCACCCCTGGGGACATAAAACCTCTATAATAAATCGTAATGACAAAGTATAAATTAATTTAGCATGCATTTGCACGCAATAATCTGTTTCCTCTAAGACTCTTCGTATTTCTTGAGCTGACTTACAGTTCCTTCAACCAGCTGTCAATTTTTTTAATAAATGTATTTTCAAAAGTATTTTGCTTTTGTATCTCACACATTTTCTTCGGACTAAAGGCCACATTGAATAGGTTACATGCCAAGCCACAAAGCTTTCCTATACATGTTAGTATTTCAAATCAAATTGATTCTGTTAGAGTAAGAATGGAGTTTGGTTACAGACAGAAGATTTCCTTACCCTTATAGGGGTTGACCTCACCTTTCTATTGGTAAGGCATAGTCATACAAAAGTTAAGTGGCTTGTAAAACAGTTATATTTTACATTGTGTTTTAAATGGGAATTACACTTAAGTCCCAAGAAAGTAGTATGCAACCTTCTGCAAATTGCTCTAGAACGGATTTTCTCTAGTAAATGTGATTTACACACATGTATATATATAAATGAAATAAAAGTATTTCATTTGAATGAGCTTAGACATTGTGATGACTTGCAGAACTCATGTCATCCAGAATTCATATTCATAAAATACATATTACATATGTTTTAGCTTAAAGTTTGCTAGGGAACTGCTCAGAAGTATGGGGGGAAACATGAAGGAGAAAGTCTTGATCTCCCTGGACTCTGTTATTACTAGTTGCTTAACCTTCCTCCCCTTTTGCAGTTCAGACGATACAGCACTCGTGTTGCTTATTTTTGTGAACTTTGATATGGCTATAGCTAGATGTCCACAGGAAACACCCAAGAAAGTTAAGATAAAGAGACAAAACCACACAGTATTTCTCCCCACCAATCAGAAAGGGAGAATAACTGAGATTAGACATCTAGGCATTTAACATGAGATAAACACCAGACTGGGACTCTGGCACTATCAGTGTTTGGAAAGTGAAAACCACTTGGGGGTAGAAATGCAGAAAGGATATGTGGATACTATGGCACCTATGGTATGTTCTGGCACAGTGCTGTAAAGACAGTTTTTACTGTAACATGGCTAGCAATGGACCATGGCAGGAGGAGAAGGATGTCTCTCTAATGCTCGTGGTGCATGCCTAATGCTGCTGGGAAGGGGTGAACCTCGTCTTGCTGGCAATGGTCTCCAACAGCTTGGTTACTCTCGGTACCAAGTGCAGCTAAGAAGGTTGCCAATGGTTGCATCAGTGGTGGGCGTGTGATCTCCAGCCCAAAGCAAGTTTCATTTTGCTTATTAGAGCAGCAGTACTGCAGCTGTGTCCAGGTAGTCATAGCAAGGTTAGTCTGTCAGGGAAGAGTGACAGACACCTTGCATGAGATACTGACTGTGGCACAGATGAGTGAGGGATGCCATGAACAGCAACAGGGATTTGAAAGGCAAATGCTGAGAGCTGTTGGGATAGATTTGGTACCTGAAATCATTGCCCAGAGAAGGTCAACGAAGCTGATGGAGGGTCTGGAGCACAAATCTTATGAGGAGCAGCTGAGGAAGCTGGTGTTGTTTAGCTTGGGGAAGAAAAGGCTCAGGGGTGACCTTACTGCTCTCTACAACTACATTAAAGGAGGTTGTAGCCAGGTAGGGGTCAGCCGCTCCTCGTAGGCAACAGGACAAGACGACACAGTCTTAAGCTGCACCAGGGGAGGTTTAGGTTGGACATTAGGAAGAATTTCTTCACAGAAAGAGTGATTACATATTGGAATGGGCTTCCCAGGGAGGTGGTGGACTCACCGTCCCTGGAGATGTTTAAGGAAAGACTGGATGTGGCACTTAGTGCCATGGTCTAGTTGACAGTGTGGTGTTTAGTCATAGGTTGGACTTGATGATCTCAGAGGTCTTTTCCAATCTAATTGATTGTGTGTGATTATGTGTGTACCTGAAAGCATGGCCACATCCAAAGGTCCTGCAGCCTGGAGTCACTAAAGTATGCTAAAGTCACTAAGTGTCATGGAGTTACTTGGTATCATCTCTGTACTGCCCTTTACCTTTCCCATTTTTGCTCTCTGTCTCCTGAGTCTGCTTTAGTCCAGTAAAAGAACTCCACCCTTTTCTTTCCTGGGTGAGAGCCTGGAGTAAAAGAGCAAAGGAGAAACAAGTTTTTCAGTAGCATAATGCTTTGCCAGGTCATGAAGTGGCTGCTAAAGCTGTGTTGTCTGGCTTTACTTTCGAAACAGCTTAGTCTTCCATGGCAGTCACAGACAAAGGCTGCATTTTCTGTTACTTCGCTCAATCTTTTTTCCTCCAGCTCTGTTTGTGCTCCCTTAAGGGAGATGGGATCAGAGTTCAGAAGTAGAATCATCAATTTTTCCTCATAATGATATTTATAAAGATGTTCATAACATTTTAAATACTATGCAAGAAGCTTCTCAAACAGGGTTTCAGAGCCTTCCCCTGCATATAACTTAGGGATACATGACAGTGTAGTTACTTAGAGGAAGAAGCTTTGTATTTAAGTGTTGTGTGTTCTTCTTCACCCTAGGCAGATCCAGTCAGCGGATGTCCGTTTCTGAATCTGGAAAAAAACCTCTTTTGATTAGATGAATATAATTAATTTTAAAAGGAAATAATAAATTTGTAAGCCCAAAGTCTATAGAACAGATCAGCAGAAAATAACACTCTTCTCTAAAGAACAAGAGATAGTGCTCAGCCATGCCCTGGGGGCTTGAAGACCAATAGAAAATCTGAACTGAGATTCTCACCTCTTTGAAGTCAACTGGACTGATTTTCAGTGACCGAAGTAAAGCCAGGATTTCACACCAAAGTTCAAGATCTTAGGAGAAAACCTAAGGGGAAAAAAAAAAATCAAAATGAATAAAAATAAAAAAGACCAAAGGCATGTAGTTAATTTTGTGTGTATTGGGAATGCTTTGTGGATTTCTTAAAGAGACTAAAACTGAGCAGAATCATAAGTATTTGTGGGATTTAAGCCTAATGGTAGAGCTGGTGTTTCAGATAATCATAAGAAAATAGCATAAAGAAGGCATTGGATTAAAATGGTAGGGTTGCGTAGTGACTGACAACTTATTTGGTCTTTTCAAGGTTTAAATACAGAACTCAAATCAAATAAATGGGTCAGTTACTAATTAGAGTTGCCCAAATGTGGCAAAGTAAATTAGATTATTTTTGTTTATACATTTGAAGGAATGAGAGGTTAAAGAACTAGTTACAAAACTGACTTGGTCTTCTAGGGGAAACCCATGCTAAACTTGATCTGTCTTTGAGAATGTTTTTTGTCTCCTACCCTCTTGAGATTTGGTTAATATTAATGCAAGATGTGAAAGGAAATTCAGTGCTTCACATTTTAGTAGCTTTTAGTCTTGCAAGAGAAGGGATAGATAAATGAGATAAAGAAGATTTTGTTTGAAAACTTATTGCAAAACTAAAGGCTTTTACAGTCCTCCAAACACTTGTGCACTTGCTTTATGCACATCGATATAATTTTGTGAAGCTCATTTTCAAGACAGAGGGTTAAAATTGCACTGGTGTGAATTCCATGATTTCAGGTTCAAGTGAATGTGTCTTTTGTGCAGTTAGCTAATAAATTATAGTTAGCTACACAGCATTCCTAAGTGATTACAGAAATCCTCAATCAATACAAAAGTGAGTTTGTAGTTAAAACCATGATGCCTCTGAAGTTAGTGATTATAGATAAGGACGTTTTATGACAGAAAAACTATTTTTTTCATTGATTTGCAAATCTCCACTCTGTGGGTGTCCACATGCTGGAAGTTAAAGGCAGCAGACAGCACATGGACCAGCTGGCCCGAAGGAGCTGCTGTTCCAGCCCCGGGGTGAGCCTTTTTCCGGTTAAGCAGGTAGGAGCACATTGCAGCCAAAACCACCCTCAGCAAGGCATTGCTGCTGCCAGGCCCCGAGGAGATCAGGCAGTCAAAGCAAGACTTGCAAGTCTGTCATGAGGGGTCCTTGAGGGTTATGGCCTTTCACTAGTGAAATCACAGCAATGTTAATCAAGCAGAACAACAAAAAATTGTGTTTCCCAGTTCTTTGGACATCTGACCCTAACTCATTGATCAAAAAAATAGATAAAGGATGGAGATTTTAGTGGAAAAGTATCCTAGCACATCTGTCTGAAAACTAAGAACTGATGAACATAGCAGCAGGTACATAGGGCACTAAATCTGGATCATTCAGCCATAAAACTGGGAGCTCCTAGTACTCAATGGACTCCACCAGGCTTTTCCACCCTGGCTGCAGGGCTCTGCTGGACAAGGGAAGAAGGCATGTGGTCCAGGCTGTAGGGTATGGTTGTGGAGCCTGCCCTTACTGAGAGGCACCCTGGGAGACTCGTGGGGGTTCACTGGTCGTTACACTGGTGGGTACATGGGTGGGCAAACCCGCAGATACCCTGCCAGGTTTGCATGCATTTGCATGGCTGGGCTTCGCGAACGAAGATTTGGGAAGGCTCTATCCACATTTGTTACAGGCACGTTGGTGACTTATGAGGCCAATAGGAGACAGACATATCCAATTGCAAAAGGCACAGCAGAAAGACTCTTTGGATGGTATATTCTGCAAAACACGGTTCTTTCTGCGTTGCCTTTTCTCCTCGAGAGTGATCCTGCGTGTGTTCTCAAAGGAGACAGCTGCGTTATAGATGGTGTGTCTCCAGGCCTCCCGATTTGAGGCCAGAGTAGACCAGTTATGGTGATCAATATGGCCAAGGCTGAGATGTTGTTTCAGGGAGTCCTTATATCTTTTCTTTGGGGCTCCTCTCTTGCGGCAGCCAGTGGCAAGTTCACCATAGACCAAGATCTTAGGGAGGTGGTGGTCCTTCATCCTTGAGACGTGCCCTGCCCATTGCATCTCATCAGCATGGCCTCTATACTTGTGACTGCTGCTTGCTCAAGAACAGATGTATTGGTCACAAAATCTGACCAGAGGAGGTTTAAGATTGTACGGAGGCAGCGTTGATGGAAGCCCGGTGGGTAAACTGGCAGGTACGTGAACAGGTAAACTGGCAGGTAGAAGGGCAGGTACATTGGCGGGTACACGGGTGAGTAAACTGGTAGGTACACGGGTGGGTACACGGGTGGGTACGCCAGGACCATACCCAGTGATGTTGGGCCATCTATGGCGCTCTGCGGGTGCCCCTACCCCCAGAACCCAGAGAGGTCGGATTTCACCTCAAAGTGCCCGGCGTTGCCCTGACGAACACCCTGCGGCCCCCGCTGCTCGGGCAGCGCCATCCGCACCCTCCACAACACCCGCCTCTGAGTGGGACGCGTCTGAAATCCCGGGCCCCCTGCCGTGCCTGCCGGGGAGGCTGCGGGGCCAGGGCGCGGGTTCGGGCCGGCCGGGCCCGGTGCGCGTTTGCCGACGTGATGACGGCAGCCGCCCCCTGCCCGTGCCCCCGCCCGCAAACATGGCAGCGGCGGCGGCGCCCCGGCGGGACGCGGCGGCAGGTTGGGAGCAGGCGTTGGCGGGGAGGGGACACGGGCTCCCCGCGCCCGGCCCGGCCCGTGCCTGCCCTGCCCCGCCCGCCCGCCGCGGACGGACTGGTCCGCGTCGGCTCCAAACAAAACAAAAAAACACCAATTAGGCAGGCCGGCGGGAGGGGCGGGCTCCCGGCGCGCAGAGCTCCTCCCTTCCTTCCCGGCCGGGAGCCCCCGCGGGGTGACAGCCCTGCGGAGCGCGCCGCCCGCCGGGCTGCGGAGGCAGCGCCGCTCCCCTCGGCCCGCTCGCTGCGGGACCAGCGGGGCGGAGGCCGCCGGCCCCGCTGCCGCCATGTGGAAGCTCAACAAGAGCAGCAAAGTTCTGCTGGACGACTCGCCCGAGGAGGAGGAGACGCATCCCCGCGGGCCGCCGCCCGCCGCCGCCGCCGCCTTCGCGGCCCCCCAGGTAGGAGCGCGGAGCCCGGCTCGGAGGGGTCGGGAGGCTCGGCCCCGCTCCCGCTGCCCTCCTCTCCGGCGGCATGAGTAATCACTTTTCCCACTTTGGATGTGCCGGCAGCCTGGCCCTGGTCGAGCTGGGGGTGTTTGCGCGGATCGTGCGACTGTCACCCGATTTTTGGGGTGCTGAGTGGCCTATCCACCTCTGTTTCCTTCCAGCAGCCGGCCTCCGGCATTGCTGGGACTTGCTGTCCTTCATTCCAGTGGCTTCATACCACAGGGTACTTTCTCTCCCGGCCCTAGCCAGGGGTACTGCAACCCATCTGTAAAGCATAATACATTAAACAGGGATGTTTAAGAACATACCTTCATTTTCGTGTTTGTGTAGAGCACTGATATTTTGGCACGATTGCTTTTTTTCTATGGTTTCAGTAATAGTAGCTGGCTATCCTTAATCAGCCGCAATGTTGTTTGAAAGCTTTCATTGTTAAATAATGAGTTAAATACCAAGTGACCTTCTCAAAGTATTGGTCGCTTTCAAAAACTTGGTAGTAATTAGGCATCCGTCCAGCTCAGAAGCCTGTTACACTGCGTGATACAGCTTTGTTGCTGAACTGATCTTCTGTTGCCACAGATTATCTTTAGATGTTGTATGAGAGGTTGCAGGACACCTGCATATCTGAAGTAAGCAGTTGCCCGGGGTTGCACACTAGTGAGGTTTCTATTCAAAGGAAGGTACAAAAGCCCACTCAACTTCCCACCCCGTGTTTGTCTTGCTTGGCTTGCTGGAAGAGCTGGAGTGTTTGGATAAACTACTCTCTGCTTGAGTTCGTGGTTGACAAGTGCTATGGGTTGTCAACATGTGTGGCTACTGCTGAAGAGCAGCCTCTCCCAGTCACAGCAGTTATTCTCTCTATCTTCCAGTAGCCAAAATCACCAGTTTAGTCTTGCCTTGCCTTTTCCCCTGCACTGTAAACAGAAGAGCCCTAGCTCTTGCTATTAGTTTGATAGCAGCTGTGAAGATTCATATGGATGAATAGCATCTTTTCCTGTGGGAGAACAGTCAGTCATTTTGGAGACCCCCTTTGTGGGAGGAAGGGGGATTGTGGGGTTGGAGGTAACCTGAAGTATCTCCCACAACCTCTCATGCAACACACAACCTCTCCCTCCTACAGATCCTATCCTCAGGTGCTTGGAAACTTCCACTGTTTTCCTTAAGCTGTTAGCTTGTGCTGTTGTAGCCCTCCTAGACTTGCTTAGCTCCTGAAAATCTTCCTCAAACACCAAAGGTCACTGAAAGCTTCCAGTAAATGCAACTGACTCTTAACTACTTTTCTTCTTTACCATAAATGCTCCAAACCCCGTTTTAGACCCTTGACTATGGCCTCCCAGTCAGAAGATGATTCTTCAGCCTTCTGTCCAGACAATTCTCCCAGTCCTCTACTTAGCAACAGAGGCTGGAGTTTGTTTTTTTACTGGTTTTGGGGTTTTTTTGTTTGTGGGTTTTGGTTTTCTTTTTGTCCAGTCCAATTGTCTTTTACTATCCTGGGCTTCTGTTCCTTTAGTAGCAATCTCAAGTTATAATGGTGATGATGATTTCTGGTGCAAATGGTTTGCATTTTCATCAATTTTAGGAAAAATCCTTTTCAAGTCCTAGGGGCACTGGAATAAAAGAAGCTGATTTTGGGAGGTGGAAGATGAAAAATAAATTATTCTAAGTCACTAAATGAAATAGTCTTGAAAATCAAGGATTCAGTAAGGTTAGTGCAACTGTGGTGTAGCTTGGCCCAGAGAATGAAGTGAAGACCATAAGCTATTAGTTTTTTTGCCTGTTAAAATCAAAATGTCTCGAAAGAAACGCAACACTCCTCCCACAATATTTAACTGTATTTATTTTAGAGTTTATGTGCACTTTAAGGAAGGATAGACTGTATGGACAACTATTACCAATTGATTAACTTTGTAATTCTCATGATCAAGGCAGCTTCTAGATCAGCTATAGGTACAATGTGTCTAAAACACGGCTTAGACAGGTGTCAAGGGGAAAGTGTGAGGTAACTAAATGCACTTGTTCAGCTTGTTGTAGCTGATCTGGTTTATGTGTCCTGCTTTTAGTGTTTGACATTTTTGATGTTTCATCAGAACCTGTTCTTTCTCCCAGTAATATGATTTCAAGGCAATGAAATCCAGTAATGTGTAGGGGGATTTGGTAGTGGTCTGCACTTGGCCCCTGCAACGTCCTGATGTGCAACACCCAACTCCCTGACTTTGGAGGGAGCCCCATTGGAGCTTGGAGGAGTTATGGGGACAGTTCTCGTGGTACCCTAGCTGTGCATGAGAATGTCAGTCTTCCTCAGCTCTGTTGTTGCAGTACAGCCTGCTGTGAATGAAGGATTACCTTATCAAGAAGAAGAGAATCCAGGACTTCACTAATTTTTTTTTCTTTAGGGCCAAAATCCAGATAATTAGTTTGAGTGCCTTTTAGTAAATTAAGAAGCCCAGCAATAGATTTCATGCAACAGAAAGTTGACTGTTAGATTTTATTTCCTCTAGGTTCTTTTCTGATAAATCATTTGGTAAAAGAGAAGATGAACTGGCGTCATCATATTTTGACTTTGATTTATGACATCTTGTTTTTCCCAACAACTGTCTTTTGTCTTTATTTTCAGTTTTAATAAGCAAGTGACAAGAAAATCCTTAAGCTTCTACCATTCATGCTATAAATAAGGCTGAAACTTTTTACTTCAAAGACAAGAAATTGGTAGTCTCATCTATGTCATTAAAGCAGACCAGGTTGAAAGTATTCCAGTGTAATGAAATGTTGGTACTGTATGTTGTTTCTTTAAAGCTGAGAAAGAGTGAAGGACTTCTCACTGTGCAACCTAATAATTAGGACATTTCATTAGCAGACAGTAACAAAGAATTAGGCTACTATAAGTTAAAAGTAAATAAACAAAAAAAAACCTAACACAAAAAAACCCTTTGTTACTCTGGAGCAATTTTAATCATCCTCTTTAGATATGGAAGCCTGATCTGGGCTTACTCAAGCAGACATTTGAATTTGTAGAAGTTCATAGTTCTTAAATAGGAAAGCTTAGTTTGATCTGTAAAGACGAGTTTTGACAGTTCTGGTTTTGTGTTATATGGAGTGGTTTGATTTTGTTCCAGGGGAGAACAAAAACAAATTTTAGAACATGAAAATTGCAAGGGAGGGAACTGTCAGCCTCTGGCCACTTTTTAGCAAAAGTTTCTGCATATATTCAAGTACTTTGAATTGTTAACACTTATTTAAAATAGTAGGGTGTTTCCTGAGATAAGAAAGACAAGTAAATTTTGAAACTTGTGTAAATAAATGTATGGATTATTGTATTCTTTATTTTTTTTAAACCGGACGGTTTTAGACTGAATCTTAGAAGTTAATTTTAATTTATACTTTGAGGCATAAGTATTTTTAATTTATGTAATGAAGGTGCTTTGTTCATTTAGATTATAATTAATGCATTTAGACAACTTAACATGCGTAAATAGTAAACACTTATAAAATGAAATTAATGTGCTTTTTATGTGTCTCTCTGAAAATATGCTAGAAATGTACATAGTGGTGCCAAACTTGTGTCCAGTTTGTAATATAGTCATTATGTTTCAAACTGTAGTTTTATTTTTGGAAAGGGAAAAATGCTGGGTTTTGACTTCTGGAAGGCGCTGTTTTGGCAGTTTTGCTAAGTTCTCTTTGATTCAGTCCTGCTGTCATCTAATCAGTGCTCAGAGGTGTCAATGCTGTGTCAATATCACATGTAACTCTGACGTAAAATGGCACTCAGCTTCAAAACACATCTATATATTAGGGCAGTGGATGGGTATCAGGCTGGTCTGTATTATCTAATGCAACTCTTATCTTTCATATGAAAATACTTCAGGACCTTAGCCTTGATCTGTTCTCTCTGATTGTATTTTTTGTTATGTTCAAAGAGAATATGTGCAAAAACATGTTTTATGCTGAATTTTGTTTGGACTTGCTCAGGATGTTTGGAAGTTGGGTATACAGAATTTGAGTTATATATTTTAATGAAGATGTTAAGGTCTTTGGTACGATTTTAATATGAGCTTTCATCTTGAAGTGAGTCAAACTCAGACAGGCCCTGCAGGAATGGGTGGGAGCTGAGCAGCATTTCTTACATTCTACTAATACGTAGAATAAGGTATTTTTTAATTAAAAAAAATAATAAAGCAGTCAGTGCTAATCCAGCTAATGCCTTTCCTTCACTTTCTAGCCATTTCAGGCTAGAAGGTGTCTCAGGCTTTGCCTGCAGTAGTCTAATAATTCTGACATACATTCTCCTCTCTGCTAGCCTGTTTTTTTCTTTTCATTGAAGTTGTTCTTGTGACATTTCAGTGATATTTTTCCTGGCTAAAATCCATCACCTGTATTCTGTCATCATTCTTGAATGTTAGATTGTGGGACTGTCAGAAAAGACTTTCCTGAGCCTTTCCTTGGCCTGCCTTTCTTCCTTTTCCTCCTTCTTGTCACACACCGTCTTTCAGCAGCTTCTGGAGTGGGTCCTGTTTCCTTACAATCTTCCTGGAGCTCTATAGAGCAGACAGTGCCTTTTGGGGCTTTAGGCTTTCTTTTTTTAAAATCCTTTTCTTTTCTAAGGTGCTTCAAATTTTTATTTATACTGTCATTTTTTACACAGTTGACTGGGATCAGATATGCTTCTCACCTCTTATCCCCTTTCTGTTGGCTTATTCTGACTCTTAGAAGCCCACAAAGCACATATTGCCTGGTTGGTGTCCTACTATAGATGCCATCAGTATGTATCTTTTCTTTCAGTCAAGCCTATAAGGTGAAGGTTGTTGGTGATTTTTATCTATTGTGCAAAAGAGAATTTGTGTCCTGGACTTTACTGTTGTTTTCTCTATGAAGTCTACATCAAGTCTGCTTTTGTAGTATTTTTTTAAATTATTATTTTTCTTTCTGTCTAGACAGCTGAAATTCTTGTGCAGACCCTCGCTTCCCATCCTGATGGTGATTACTTCCTCTGCAGCTTCTAATACCTATGCTATGTTTTCCCATCTCCTAGTCCCTGCAAATCCCATTGGTGATATTAATGTTGTTGCTTATGGCATAAAGTTTAAGTTCTCCTCATCCTTCAGATTCACTTTCTTCAGCTGGCCTGTCTTTGTTTCAGGAAATTTACATTTAAGTCTCTGTCCTTGCTTTCAGGGTTTTTCTTAGTACAGGCCCTTCCTCTCCCCCGTTTTTCATTTTTATCACTTGTATCTTTCCTCAAGCCAGTTCTACTTTACTGACTCTTATTGCCTCTGTTTGCCAGCAGCTGCCTTGTCTGTCTTCCTCCCCTCCTGCCTAATACAGAATTATCCCATTTCACCGATCCATAAAACCACTGTCATCTTCTCCTCTACATCATTGCTTGAGATCTACTTTCCCTAATTTATTTGTTGTATCTTCACGGAGCTTTGTGAGGTTTCTGGAGCCATACTCTCCTACTGGTGCTGAACTTCCTACCATCAATATACAAACTAGAATATAACAGGTTTTGAGAAAGAATGAATCATTTTAATTATTTACTGGTTGTCCTAGTTAGGACAGCTGAGATCAGTTCATCATGGTGGGTGTAACCCAAAACTGTATTCTATAGCCTTCCATGTCATTTCCCAGAAACTAGACTATTGTTGTCAATAGACTATTCGCACCCTCTGCCCATAGAGCCTGACTCCTCAGGCTATAAACTAGGTGTTAAGAGGCCTGTGAGATAGGAGGATGTTTCTGTCCTCACACCCTTTGTGAACTCCCCGCCCTGAGGAGAGTACCAAGCATTCCTGCCTGAACTGGAGGATATATAATCTTGGAGTTTTGGAACATTTTTCAACCCACTCGTGGGATCCAGAGGACGGCTGCATCTCATCGCTCTCAACCAGACTTAGACCACCACTGGACTGCGATCACCAGTTCTGGCCAGACTACAGCAGCTCTCCCACCAGCAGGTTCTTCCCCTCTCCCTTTACTTTGGACTCAAACAGGGCCCAAGGAACACCACTTTGTTCAGGCCCCAGGGTACTGGGTCATACATTTGGGTTTTTGTGGGTTGAGACCAATTGTTTGTTTGTATTATTGTACTTACTGTATTATTTTAATAAATTGTTATTCTGACTTATAATCTCTCCTTTGAGTTGGGTTCATTCCCCCTGCTGGTTAACTTTTAAACCAGGACACTGGTAAATTAGGTTTATAATTTTCCCCCTCACTTTTATAGAAACTATTTACCAGACTGCGTGAGGACATCCATAACATAAGTGGAGTTACTAGAAGTTACTGAACACTTTACCAGGTACACTATCTTTCAGTTCTGTCATCATCAGAGGTACATTTCTAACAAGTTTTGCCTCTGGCTCTTTGTAAGGAGCTCTAGGATAGGTCTGTGTTTACACCCCAAGGTTGATAAAAGCCATATGTCAAAAGGAAGCAATGCATGTGCTGGTGAACACTGTACCAAAAAAGGATGCATTCACCCTGTTTTGCAGAAATTGAACTAGGAAAATATGGCCATTACTCATTCAAGACATTTATTAAAGACATGTAATTTAATGGCAAACTCAATCACTGAATAAAAATTGTGTGTCAGCTACTGTCTTTTGAATTAGCTTCTGTTGGTTTGTTTTCTGGATCATGAAAATCAAACATAAACTTTTACTATGGCTAAGTTGTTAAAAATAATTGACGAATTTTTAGTCGGAAATTTCAGCAAAATTGAAAACTTCAGTGATGTTTTTGAATTGCTGCAGAAATTGAATTAAAATTGATTGTCTGACCTTCCTTGTTTCAGCTTTGACACTGATGGTATTTTGATCTTAATACAGCTGTTTTAATTTTGTGAAATATATTTGAAATATTTTAAATTAGGCAAAACTAAATTCTTAATGACATATAAGCTTTTCTAATATTTTCAAGGTGTTCACTCTTTAATATTCTTCCAAAAATATTTCAGAGAAGCAAAGTTTGAATAAGATGTGTTATAACCACTTAGTACAGAGATGCACAGTAATCTGAACAATTAATAGAATAACTTTGTGTATTGATGTAAGAATAGAGAGAATAGGAATCTGGTGTTCCAATGTTTCTGTTTGTAATGCCAATAAAATGCAGAGCTACAGAAGTATTCTTATGTAAATACTTACATTCCGAGATTATTCTTTGGTACCTTTGGCCATTTATATCCATTGGCAGTAAAAGTATAGAAATAATTTAGATATTCTGTTGTAAAATGTAATGGAGTATGAAACAATAACTGAAGTAATTAAATGAAACAGAGTTTGTGAAAATGCTAAACAAGTTCTTAACAGCTGGATGCTGAAGAAAGGAGCATCATCTTTATTATTAATACTGAGTAAATTAAAATTATTTGAAATATGGAAACCAGTTTTCCTATGCTTTCACCTTCCAGTTGGTCTGGGGACTAATAGGTGGTTATGAAAGACTAGAAGATGGAAGCAGTTTTAAATATGTTTTATGGGTTGTCTTCTTTATATGAAGTAGTTACCCAGACTTTAAAGTAAGTGGAGTGAAATAAGTTATTCTATAATTGGTCTGATGAATTATATTTTAAAAGCATATTTCCAGATTAGTGTTGTCTAGTAAATATATTCATAAAATAAAGTATAATGCTTTAACAGACTTAGATTTTTTACATTTTCATTTTTTTAATTTTCAGTTTTGCCGAACACTGTCAGAGGAGATTTGCAGGATAGCAGTCACTGTCACTATTTAGTTACAGTGGCATATTAAATGATTTATTGTCATAATGTAGATGTTTTTTCTAAGTGTAGTGAGCACTCTGGAGTGGAAAAGTATTGTTTATAGAAGAGAAAAATGAATTTAAAATGCCAAATTACTCTTGAGCAAGACTTTAGAAATGCCTAGGTGAATACTTTTCCTTGGTGACATTAACAGGCAATTTTCAATTTATATCACCTGCCCAGATAGCTTGTTTGATTCACTCACTTGCCTTAGGGACATACAAATGGAAGATTGAGATCTAGCAGTAGATGAAATATGGGCAAGGCTGATCGAATTATCTTGATCTCAGTCTAGGCTATCTCTGCCAGAAAGGAGCAGAGGCAGTTCATGGTTCAGCACTGGGGGAACGTCTGAACACATAGCCTCATGTCCGAGAAGAAAGCTGTGTATGACTGGGTAATGCAGCCTCTATTTGTTAAAATTGCAAGCCTTATATTTCTTTAAAGGCATGTTTAGTTTTGTGTGGGTATTCAGGTACAGTTCAGCTTTGTTTTTCAGCTGTGTTAAAGGAATATGTGTAGTTGTTTCAGTGCCCATTTACATTTGATCACTGTTGCATCAATTTCCTGACACAAAGCATATATCCATCCATTGAATTTTTCCAGGTGTATGTTATAGGTGCAGCAAGGAAAATGAGGCCAAATACCACTGATCTTCTGCTGATAACTTTCTTCTTACTTATGTTTGAGTGTATTTTGCTTTGGATTTTATTCAGTTCTAAACTCAGATAAGCAGAGTGACTTTCACATTAATAATCAGCTTTAGTCTTGTTCGTTTCATTTTACACTATAATAGGAAGATCCTTCTCAAACCCAAGGAAATATTTTCTTTTGTTAGCTGTATTTTGAGATGGTGATCTCCTCTTCCCAATCTGTACTGTTTCTGGTTAGGCTGTGTATATACAGTTGTTCAATTGTTTGGTTTGTAATCAGTGTTTTTGGAATCTTTCCAGCTTCAGAGGTTAACTTTCAGGTTTGTGATTTCCTGAGTGATTTTTTTTAACTATTTTTTTTAACCTTCCCCTCTCCTATCACTAAATTATTTAGTAGGGTTTGTGGAGTACTGGAGATTATGTTAAATTCTTCTCTGGAACGTATCTCTTGAGGTGTATCTCTTTATTTTGGGATTTTTTTTCCACTTAAATGGTACTTCTGTGGTACATAATCTAATTACCACTCACAGGCATGATAATCTAGACTTTATTTTATGCTCAGTCCTTGGTGAGGTGTGATGATAGGCAGAGGGGATTCAATAAGTCAGTAGAAGGGTGAGAATTTGCACCAAAAGGACCTACTCTGTTAACAGTATGTTGTTTACTCTTATCTGTGCTCAGCTCTGACAGTGAGTGTGTGTGTGTACCATAGGAAGGTTCCACAAATGGGTAGAGAAAATCAATAATCTACCATTTTATGTGCTAGAGCAAAAGAAGGGCATACAGAGTGAGATGATGCTATTATTTGCCTTAACTCTTCAGTGTCCAGCATTCCTCATCTTGGCCTGAATTATGAAAGTGAATGATCTAAAGAGACTAATTAATTACTTTACCACAAAGGAAGCTGAGGGAAGTAGATTATGATTTTGATCTCTGTACAAAAAGGTTTGTGTGCAAGTTGAATTAGTCCCTTGAGTACCTTATGGTTTGCAGTATGTCCAACAAAAGGGCACTTGTTTCCTTGTGAAAACACACTGCACATACCAACCTTCCCCTGCCAGAAATGGAGGGCTATTCAAGTTGCTGATCAGCATTTCTCACTATCATTAGCATTTAGTCACCTATTAGTATCTAAATACTGTAATTGGGGTCTATGTTTTTCTTTTAAATTGAAGTAAAAAGTGAATTGTCATAACTCTAAACTGTGCAGATAAAATAGTTTATAAGCGTTCAGCATCAATGTGTGTTATGCAGCATGGTAAAGAAAGCTCATCTTCACTCTTTACATGTAGTGGCACAGTAGATTGCCCTCTGAAGAAAACTTGAAAAAACAAATCGTAAGCTCTCTGATCTCAGAATGGTAATGCAAGTAGAGAATATGTATCAGAAGAAGGGTAGACTAATGTGTATCACTTAAAAAATACAAATTATTCTGTGGGTAACAAGTGAAGATGGGTTGTATGTGGCTTCTCATCTTTTTTCCTCGGTTCTTCCTAGTGGTGGCACAGGTCCCCTCCCTCCCTCTGCTCTTTCCCTCTGTTTATTTTTATTTTATTTTATTTTTTTTTTATACACAAGCCATTCCTACTGTACAGTGTGCAGGTCCGTCCCTGCAATGTGGGCCATGGATGGTTCTGAACTCCTATACTTGCTCCTCTTGCGCTCTCTTCCCACCATGCAGCATTAGTCTCCCCTCTGCTTTTCATAAGGGTGGATTTTCCACAAAACATTTTGAAATCTAGTTTGCTGGAGACTGCTGAACTCAAATTTACAGGCTGTTTCTATCAATCCATGGGATATATGGATGGATGTCACAACCACACTGCCATTGTCCAGGTCTCCTTTCCTTCAGCAGTGTATCTTAAAAGGATGCTTTGGATACTTGTTAGGTCTTCCACCCCCAAAAATGTGTTCTAGGGATTAGATTCTCACCATTCTTTTTCTTGAGGGTGTCATATCTTTTAATCTTTGTATTTCGTATCTATAAACTTGGTGTTGTCCTCTAACCATCAGCCTCCGCTGCATGAGTATAGTTGCTGCAAACTTGTGTCTCATTCCGTACGAGGTAGCACTCTGTATGTCTGTGAGTAGTAACACTGTATTAACACAGCAACACGGGCCTAGTTGTCCCTCATTTAGAGAAGCAAATGCATCCTTTTGTCTACTGTTTATTGTGAATTACATCATTGGTTGACAGTGGTATTCACATTTTATTATGCTGACTCCCTGGCTCTATGAGGTGCTCGTTGCATCTCATGGTTTTCCCCTAAAAACTTTCACTGTGAAAATGCCTTGCACCCTTGCTTCCTTGTGTTCAGGCTTGCTAGAGGGTGTATGCCTTCACACTTCCGTTTTTTCTCTTCTCTAGTAGAACATGATGTCTCTGTATGCACTTTAATATTTTTATTATCCTTCCTAAGATACTTGGAGAGCTGGAAGAATTAAAATAAGAGGTTTTATTTCTTTGGAAGGTACTAACAGTGTCCTGTTACTTATGGAGACGGTATTGTTGGTTGTTGAAACTGGTAGCTCTGCCAGCTCTGGATGTCTGAAATAATTTTTTCTCTTACTGTATTTCCCCTTGGGGCTTTCCTAGTTCTTGTTAATTTTTTTTTTCTTCTTGGGAAAAATTTGGACAAATCCGCTGAGGTATTCTCTAGCTTGTACCGTGTCCAAGGAGAGATGCCATCATGTTAAGTCTAAGACCTCATCCAAAAGCTTGAGAGCTGGGAGTGCTGAGAGGAAACAGGTAGACTTCTGAAATGGTATGTGTGAGGCATTTCCATTTAAAATATTGCTAATGTTTTTCTTTAAAGGAGGGAAAAGAAAAACCCAAAAGCGGGGGAAGTAATTAAATTTAATTTGAGAGTACGAGACAAATCTTAACTTTGTAATTTTTTGGTATCCTATCTGCAATAATGTCCTCCTGTGTTAGACAGCCAACTGAAACCTGGAAATTAAATAACTTGTTGAGATCCACAGGAAGTAATATTCTCATTTTGAATGATAATATGAGTTCCTGACTTTGTGTTCTGCCCCAACAACTAAAGCTGGCTATCTACAACTTGCTCTATTCCAACACACAATTACTATTGAACTGTAGCATTATGGTCTTCATACTCAATTCTAGAAATGCTCCATCCTTGTCCCTTGTATAATATAAAGTATTGCCTGTAAAGTAGATAGAAACAGTAGTATGCAAATAAATAAATAAATAAAAATGCCTGGGATTTGAAGCTGGTCTCTCAAAATGAAGCTGATACATCTGGGCCCCCACATGACTAGAAATATGTAGCACTTTTATGCTGGCTTTCTCACCTCTTTCTGATGCTGTTAGCAAAGTGAAGGAGGTCTTTGGTAATGTATAGAAGCTGGGATATTGAGTGTTTTGGGTGTCTTGGGATATGTGTGTGTGAAGTTACCAAAACCAAAAACTAAACTTATAGAGCAATGAGCGTATCAACTCCTTAGCATTTACTTTAGTTGAAAAGGAAGGAGTGATAACTTTGATTTTTGAAACAGTGAGTGTCTGATGTAAGCAAAATATGGACCAAAGTGAACACTGCAGGTTATCTGAAACTGCCACTTTGAAGGCACTTTCCATAAAAGATGTGTTCTGGTTTAATTCTGAGGGTTTTTTTGAAACTGGAGTTAAATATTTACAGTTATACACAGCTGTTCTGGTTTTGTACTTGTGACTGTATTTGGAGTCATATATAGAGAAAAAAAAACGTAATAAATTTCTCATTAAAACACAGAGTGAAGAAAATGAAAATTGCATATTTCCTGAATTCTATATCCCACTTCCTATATATTCAGCCTCTAAAGTACTCTCAACAATGATCTTACTTGCCTTGTCTTGAAGAGAACATTGATAGTAACAGGATGGCCTGACAGGAGTTTAATTCAGAGATGGACAGAAATGCTTCCCTACTGAATAACCTTCACAAGCATTTTTAGCACTCTAATTTTCTTCTGAAATCAACAGTTACAAATGGAGGGGAACGCGGGCGAAAGTCTGTCCTTGAGTCAAAGAAATGTAGAACTTTTTAATGTGAAGGAGGAAAATGTCTTGGGACATTCCTCTTCCTCCAGGCCACAGACACTGCATAGACCATCACCCAGTATGATATTTAGAAAATCAGTGGTGATCCAAAAAACAGAGAAACAATCATTAAGTTCAAAATAAATTTTTATTTTTAATTGTACTAAATTTGTTATGATAGAAGGGTGTTCTTGATCTCTCTTTGTGGTACGGGGTTTTTGGTTTTTTAAGGGTTTGATCTGGTTTTTTACATCTGGTACAATATTTTTCATCATTATAAGTAGTTTTGTTCACATGTCTTATTTTATTAGTGGTGTTCACTTAATTTTGCATTGTGATCATGTTTTGTCAATTTTATGATGGCCTGAATAAAATAAAAGCATTTATGAATAGTCTAATATGTGTCAGTGCTGATTGTCAAACCAAAACTGACTATTGGCCTTTTTTATCTTTATCATTTTTTGAGAATAAAGGCCAGTTTCTTCATGATGAAGTGTCATCTTCAGTGTCACATCTTGCAATAAAGGTAAATACCTGTTCTTTGAAAGTGTAACATTTTGTATATATTTCAGTCACTGTATGCTAGTTACCAGTTTTTCATGGACATCTGATTAAGGAGGATATTTATATACTTCATTGATGATTTTATAATTATGTATGATCCTTGGTCATGGGGTTCTCATTGAAGTAATATTAGCAGTGCAGTATTAGTTGGAAAGCTGCCTTATTTTCTTTCATTAATGGGGAGGGAAAGGTATCCTAATTTTTTTTTCTTCCACATGATAGATATTAGAGCACAAAATGAAAAAAAGACACAGGAATAACTGAAGTCTAAAGAAGCACTAAAATCTAGCTGCAACTGCCAAAGACAACATGAAAAGTAGAAGAGATCTCTGTTACTTATTCCATTATATGTAGCTCAGCTGCCTCTATGACCACAAGAGGTTAAGAATTTTATTCCGTATCTCTTTCAGGAAAGAGAAGTAGGCATGCAAGTTAATTTTTTTTTACCTTGATATGTGTCCAAGAATCTTCTTTAATGTTCTTAAAATACATTAGTGGGAGATGAAAGAACTGGAAGTTATTATGATATGCTAGAGCTTGTTTTGAAATTCCATAGGTATAGAGAAAAGTATTTTAAAATAGGTTCATTAGCGTAACAGGATACTTTACATTAATATGTATAAACTGAACATCTGTCTCTGTTATTTCTTTTTGTTCTACTTCAGATGCAGCATGATTTTCATTGAAAATAGTAGTTAGATTGTATTATACCTTTTCCTACCCTTTTGAAAAAATATAATTTTTTAATGAAAACATATAATGCCATATATTTTATACCAGATGATAAATGTTTAGGGAGAGACTCCTAAAACTGTTTTATATTGAAACTTTTTTGCTCCTTCTTTCAGGAAGGCTTGATAAGTGTGTGCTTTGACTTAAAAAAAATCCCAACAAATATGTCACCAGGCAAACTACTGAGCTGCAGTACTTTTTGTTTTAAAATAAAACCCTCTTGTCTTAAAAATGTATTCACAAGAAAGCACCTTATCCTTATCTTCTCTTTCTGAAAGCGATTCTGTATTTTATTTGCTTGTTTTGTTGTCTTAGAAGCACTCAGTACAGTGATACTCGAGAAGTTCTAAAATCTTTAATACGTTAATAAAAGGCTGATGAATTACATGTGTGGCCTTTTTGGTATGCACATATCATGAATAAAATAGTCTCCGTGTTGAAGCACTATGGTGAAGAACAACAAAGTTCTGGAAGAAGGTGGTAGTGGATAAAAAATGTATCTGCTTTGTAGAGAAACAGCCTTCCTGGTCTCTTAAAGCCTGAATTTTAAGACAGTGCTGATGCCCATTTGCCTTTGACCTAAGTTTGGAGGTTTAAAGTAGGAGCTAGTCCTAATGGCTACAGATGGAGTTGGAAAACAGTCTTAGATCCTGCTGTTGCAGGAGGCTGCCCACTGAACAGTGAGGACAGGCTACTTGCAATGCTGAATTTCTCTAGTTCCCTCTCAACAGCTCTCTTGAAAGGCAGGTATAGCTGATTAAAAAGCCTTGTGACATCTGAAAGTGAGGAACTGTGAACCCTCTAGTGGTGCTCTGCAAAATGCAGGAATCTGGAACTTGTGTTCACACTGTGCCTGGACATATGACTTAAAGAGCAAATCATGAGGAGCAGCTGAGGGAGCTGGGGGTGTTTAGCCTGGGGAAAAGGAGGTTCAGAGGAGACCTCATGACTCTCTACAACTACTTCAAAGGAGGTTGTCGCCAGGTGGAGGTTGACCTCTTCTCCCAGGCATTAGTAACAGGACAAGAGGAAGTGGCCTCAAGCTGCACCAGGAGAGGTTCAGATTGGACATCAGGAAGCATTGGAACAAGCTGCCCAGGGAGGGTGGTGGAGTCACCATCCCTGGAAGTGTTCAAGAAATCACTGGACATGGAAATTAGTGCTATGGTTTATTTGACATAGTGGTGTTCAGTCAATGCTAGACTTGATGATCTGGGAGGTCTTTTCCAAACTTAATAAGTCTGTGATTTGGCCTCTGCAAAACTAATCTTGGGGGGTCTCACCTACGTGCTGAGCTTCTGAGTTAAAAGTACAGCAGAGACTTCATCTACAGTTGGTTTTAGGCTAGATTTTGAAAAGAGACAAAGAGTTTTGAGTAGCAAAATAGATCATGTTTGAAACCATCTAAGGAACCTGAATGTGCACAAATCCAGGAACCTGATGAGATACATCTGTGGGTCCTGAGGTGGAGGTAGTGGCTAACTCACCATCCATCATTCTTGAGAAGTTGTGGCAGTCTGGGGAAGTTCCCACTGACTGGAAAAGAAGAAGTATAACTCTCAATTTAAGAAAGGGAAATAAAGAAGACCAAGGAATTGCAGGCTGGTCACTGTCAACCCTGATGGGGCTAGATCCTGGAGCTTCATTTTTTGCATGCCACAGGATAGAGTAACTGCTGATCTGCACACCAGAGGCTGGCTGACTTGAAACACACCTCTTGCCCTCCTACCACCCAATGCTTTAATATCTGTAAGACAAATTTGGAGAGGAGTGGTTTTTTACATTTCTCTTATTTGGCTTCTTGTATGTTATGAATGGGTTTCCTATAATGTGGGAACAACACTTTAGTTCAAGCTGATTTATTTTTTTTTTATTGTTAAACACTTAGTTGTAACTTTATTGAACTGTAAGGTACTTATACAGAAAATTTCATCTCTAGCTTTTTTATTTTAGTTTTTTTTTTTTCCAGGGGAGGAGTGAGGGGAGCTGTAGAACAAATAATTGTTTCTCCTCAGTCAAGGTCAAGAGGAAAATCTGTTCTTTTTGTTTGTATTTATAAAAAAAAAATCTGCAAGCATTTTGTAGAGTGCCTCTACTTTGCTGGAGAGTTTTGATTCACCAGTTGTCAATCCTCTGTGAAAATACTTGTGAAGGTCTGCTAAAACATTGCCCAAATATAAATTTCTGTAAATCTCATTTCGTACCTGCTGAGCAGTGACTTTTTAGGGATTAGCTGCTTAACTACACAATGGCATTGAACATGCTGATTCTCACCGCAGGTATACAGCAAGAATCCCTTGTAATTGCTCTTTTTGGTTGCTAAGACTGTCATGTGGCTTGTTCTAGCCTGCAGAGAAAGACTTCTGTGCTCCAGAGCCCTGCTGGCCAGGCAGTCAGGAAGTAGAAAAGTCTTAACAGGAATATATTGAAAGTACAAGTACCCACTCATAGTGCAGTCAGAGTAATATTCAAACATACTTGAATTTCTTGCTTTGAACTGTAAACTGCTTGTCTTGTACCTCTAACCTGGTGTTCCAAATCTTGTTGTTATTCTTTGAATTGATTGGATTCTGTGTGAATAAGATGTTCACATATATTAAACCCATCCATCTGATGCGTGAATTTACCTCTTTTCAGTTAAATTTACACAATTGTCCTGTTTAGTATATGTTCATCTATATCTGCATACTTTTTGTGTAATTTACTTTTAAAAATTGCTTTAAGGCCTGAACTACTTATTTAGTTTATACCCAGCTGTTAGCATTCCTGGTTTGTTGCATTTTAGCCCAATTTTTCATGAACCTTCTTGCCCTCTAGCAGAGTTCTAATTATCAACTGTTTATCTTTCACAGTAAAATTAACTGAAGTGTCTTCTTTGTGATGCTTTACTGTTTCCCAGTGGATTCTTTGATTGTTCATTTATTACTCATTGCTTGTTTACCTATTATGAGATTGTGCTGGTTTAAAGGTTAACCAGCAGGGGGAATGAACCCAACTCAAAGGAGAGATTATAAGTCAGAATAACAATTTATTAAAATAATACAGTAAGTACAATAATACAAACAAACAATTGGTCTCAACCCACAAAAACCCAAATGTGTAACCCAGTACCCTGGGGCCTGAACAAAGTGGTGTTCCTTGGGCCCTGTTTGAGTCCAAAGTAAAGGGAGAGGGGAAGAACCTGCTGGTGGGAGAGCTGCTGCAGTCTGGCCAGAACTGGTGATCGCAGTCCAGTGGTGGTCTAAGTCTGGTTGAGAGCGATGAGATGCAGCCGTCCTCTGGATCCCACGAGTGGGTTGAAAAATGTTCCAAAACTCCAAGATTATATATCCTCCAGTTCAGGCAGGAATGCT